>NC_061120.1:43176146-43476146 GCF_002878395.1 Capsicum annuum
AAACAATACAACTATGGGTAGGATACATGTCAAAACAATTATTATATTTAATCAATAACCATTCTACTTTTACCTCTTTTTGGTTCACTATGTTTATTTACTATAAATGCTGGACTATTGTGTTTACTATTACTTTTTTGTATATACTGTTTTTCTAATAATTCATCTATATGCATTTTAAATTCTTTTAAATCATCAAAATTTTATGTTAATGATTTTTGAGTTATTATGCTATTTTTATCTATTAATTCAATTTTTATAGTAGTTTTATGTTTTTCCTATCCTTTTAATGGATTTTCACTATATAATTGTCTTAATTTTTTCTTTATTATTTATACCTTATTTATTAAAAATATAGTTATTTCTTTTTTGTTTATCGAAAATACAACTAGTTCTACTGTGTCTTCTGTATTTTTTATATTTTCTAACTTTTCTGTAATTTTTTCACTTCCTTCTATCCAATCAGTTTTCTTTCTTGTTTTATTAATAACTCTTTTTGCTCTTACTTTTTATTTACATGGTGTTGTAAACCACCAATCTATTTTACTTATTATATGTGGGTATAATTTATCTAAAAATGGCATTCCTAAAAGCATATCTTTTGATGTTAGTTCATAATTATAGATTTCTTCTATTGTTATTATTTTATCCCATATCTGTATTTTTACATTTTTATCTTTATTTGTAATTAAGCTTTCTTCATTATTAAATCCTTTGACTACTATTAGTGTTTTAAATTTATCCCATTTACTTTCTGGTAAACTGTTGTATATACATCAGTTTGTTTCTATTCATGTATCTATCATAGGTGTATAATAGCTATTATAATATCCTTCTACTATTATTTTTACAAGTACATATATTTTCATATCATGTTAAAGTTCTTTTTATGAATAATCTTTATTTATTATATGTTATAGATAATTGTGTATGTTTTATATTGTATAGTTTTACTTGTTCTAACCATTTTATTCCTAATATTATGTCTGCTTTTTGCATTTCTTTCTTTATTTCAAATTCTATTTTTATTTTTCTGACTCCTATTATTATTTCTTTTTCTGTCGTATCTTTAATGTTTAATAAACTCCTTGGTAGATCTGGGCATATATCACTATTAGATTTTATTTCTTCACTTTTACTAGATATTTTTCTATATAATTTTCTTCTTGTCCTGTGTTTAAGAGTAGGGTAGGAACTTTAAAGGAAATTTTTTATTTTGAATGTGGTTTGGTAGGTGACTTAGTTGCTTGAAAATGGTTAAGTGTAGGAACTTTAAAGGAAATTTTTTTGTTTTGAATGTAGTTTGGTAGGTGACTTAGTTGCTTGAAAATGGTTAAGTGTAGGAACTTTAAAGGGAATTTTTTATTTTTGAATGTTGTTAGGTAGGTGATGGTTAAGTGTAGGAACTTTAAAGGGAATTTTTTTGTTTTGAATGTGGTTTGGTTGATGACTTAGTTGCTTCGAAATGGTTAAGTCTAGGAACTTTAAAAGGAATTTTTTTGTTTTGAATGTGGTTTGGTTGGTGACTTATTTGCTTCAAAATGGTTGAGTGTAGGAACTTTAAAGGGAATTTTTTTTGTTTTGAATGTGGTTTGGTAGGGGACTTAGTTGCTTGAAAATGGTTAAGTGTAGGAACTTTAAAGGGAATTTTTTTGTTTTGAATGTGGTTTGGTAGGTGACTTAGTTGCTTGAAAATGGTTAAGTGTAGGAACTTTAAAGGAAATTTTTTATTTTTGAATGTTGTTAGGTAGGTGATTAAGTGTAGGAACTTTAAAGGGAATTTTTTTGTTTTGAATGTGGTTTGGTTGGTGACTTAGTTGCTTGAAAATGGTTAAGTGTAAGAACTTTAAAGGAAATTTTATTATTTTGAATGTAGTTTGGTAGGTGACTTAGTTTCTTGAAAATGGTTAGGTTTAGGGACTTTGTAGGGGATTTTGTGTATTGAATGTGGTTTTGTTTTGATACTTAGTTGCTTGAAAATAGTCGAGTGTAGGAACTTTAAAGAGAATTTTATTGTTTTGAATGTGGTTTGGTTGGTGACTTAGTTGCTTGTAAATGGTTAAATTTTTGTGACTTGATCTAATTAGTTAAATCTGATTGATTGCGTAGATGGAACCTGATTATAGATAGATATATCAACAAAACAATGATAATGGAATGGGTATCAAGGAGGAATTTGTTAAAGGTGTCAAAAGATTTGTTGAACTTGCTAAGATACTTGATATGTGGACACGTTATCAGGTTATTTATTGTCCTTGTGTTAGACGTGATGGTATAAATCTTTTACGTGAAGAAGATGTAAAGGAACATCTTTATAGAAAGGGGTTTCATGAGGACTTTTTAATATTGCGTGGCATTCATGGGGATGTTGCGCAAAATAACTTTGTTGTTGGAGAAAGTAGTTGGTCTACAAGGCATAATGAATATCAAGATACTAGGATGACAGAAATGGTGCACGATGCTTTTGGAATGCAACACAGGGTTGATATTAGGGAAAATGTAAAAGATGTTCCTAATAGTAAAGCGGGCAATTTCTACAAAAAAATTGCATACTGCTAGTAATCCTTTGTTTGATGGGTGTTCGCACTCTAGTTTTTCTATTGCTGTTAGATAATTAAGTACTAAATCTGACTGGAATATTGGTGAAGGAGGAATGAACTCAATGATAGACCTTAATAAAGAGTTAGTTGACCCCGGCTTGGAGGTTCCTGATTCTTTCTATTAAGGATACAAGACTGGTGTCAAATTTAGGTCTCTTCTCGATTAGAATTGATTGTTGTGAAAATAGTTGCATGTTATACTTTAAGGAAGATGCTAAGTTAGAGTTCTATAATACCTCGTACTTTTTCCTAGCTCGAAATCGTCTCAAGAATGTTAGAAACTTACTTTGAAAGATGAATCCACTTTTGTATTACATGTGGTATTTTCAAAATTCTCACTTTTCTTCATGTAAAAATTTAATAAGCTTTCCATCGATATAAAATTCTCCTAGATCCGATAACCAGGTAAGAAGTTATGACTATTTCAAGTTCCCATCATAAAACAGCACCATATTGGTCAGTGGCGCGCCACAAGCTAAAATGGCAATTGTCCTTTTCCAGTGTCTCAGCGTGATTTCCTCCGCGTCACACCAAAGTTTCAGGTCGCAAAAGAAAGGACAATGTGATGTCTTCGCATCACGCCATCCCTTAGTTTCCCAATTGTCAAATTCTAGTGACATGGCACATAACGCCACGTCGCGCCAGGGGTCCAATTCGGGATATTTTTATAGAAATTATAAGACATATCCAGGGTTAAAAGGGTAAATTTCCCACCCTTATTTAAGTCCTTTAACACGTGATTCAGCCACTTTTCACCCAAAATATGCTAGTTTCTCTCAAGAACAAGCTAGGGTTTTCATAGAAGATTCAATTTTAAGAAAGTTTCACCGTCAATCTTCACAAAATCACAAACTAAGGTATGTGTTATGTTTATTCATGGATTCCTTCCATCCATGAAGCTCAAGAACCTTGTTTTATCTATAAATCATGGTATTTATGTTGTGGGTTATTTGTAATCATGTTGTTGACGTTGATTAATTTCAAAGTTGGAATCTTTGTGTGTTTATCATGATATTATGTTACCATGCAAGATAAAATTCATGAATTTAGTTGCATATGATGTGTAATTTGATGAATTCACTTATGCCCTAAGTTGTGCATGTAAGGTGGTTGATAAAATGCTTGAAAAAGCAGAAATCATGCTTTATAGCTCAAGACATAAGCTAAAATGTGACATGTTTGTCATCTTCCTATGTGTAAATGGTTTCCATGCTTTCATTGTGAAATGTGTATGTTGTCGGAATGGCCATGATATTATAATAGGAGATTATGATATGGTTATCAGCATTCTCGTCCATGTTAGATAGTATGATAACTCTGTACTTCGTGAAATCCACAACTTATTAAATTTGTATTATTGATATGGGTCTTGTACTTGATAAAGTCATGCTTCATCAGTTCCCTTCTATCGAGTCCTGGGGTACTGGTACCTAAAACATTAGCTGTGTGCCTAGAGCCATGTCATGTTTTCACGATACTCTCAGTTAATCTATGATCCTTAGACCTCAGACAGTCTTACGACTCAGGAAATCTCCATGATCTCATGAACTTAGTCAGTTGTCAGATATTAGTAGTATTCCATCAGTCAACGGAATTCAGTAACTCAGTCCATGTTCAGTGCAGTAAATCATGTTCAGTGTGTATTCAGACAGGAGTAGAAATTAGCACCGAGCGAACCCAAGGATGGGAACTCACCTGTTATATGAGGGTGTGATTATTAGAAGCAATCCTTCCATTCCAGAACTATGTAGCTAGCATAGGTTGAGACATCATAGCCTGCTATATGAGGGTAGATGAGGTGGATTAGCCTGCTATATGAGAGTTACCACTATTCTCACTAGATTTACCTGTTATATTAGCGTCACTCACTTGTTATCCTTACCAGTGGCGTGGTATTGACACCCTTCCAATCAGGGCATAGATCGGACCCCAATTCAACTATAATGCATCTTTTAGGGCATGTCGGTTAGATGACTACCTCCCATAGTCTCAGTATTAGTCTCATTAAAAGAACTCAGATAGTTCTTCAGAATTCAGGACTGTCAGATACAGTCAACTCAGCTAGTTTTATCAGATTTAGGACCGTTAGATACAGTCACTCATATTATCAATTTTCAGAATTCAGTCATTAGTCATGTTAGTCATCAGCATACTCATGTTATCACTATTTCAAATATAGTTACTATGTATGCATGTATGTATTCTCACGTTCATATTAGTCAGTTAGTTAGTATTTTTCATACATATGAACCCCATGCATTCTGCCTACCTCACATGCATACCAGAATATTCAATGTACTGATGCATTTACGCTATGGTGTCTTATACCATAGGTTTAGAGACACGAGCTCTAGAGCATCAGTAGATTCCAGATATCAGCATTAAGAGTTAGCAGTGAGTCCTCATCCTTCGAGGACATGATTATTTCCCAATTATCTCATTAATTAGTTTATTAGTTAGAGTTGGTTGGACATATTTCCCATCAATTCCTTACTCTGTCACGACCCGAACTAGAGCCTGGCCTTGATGGACATCCCGAACCATGAAGGCCCGAAATGCCCTTCTCTTTTTGCTAATCATGTACAACATTCATATAAAAAAAGAAGATGCGGAAACATAATCTTCTACGAAGCATGGTCAATTCTGAATTCAACATAAGTATGGAAACTGTAAATCAACTACATCTAAATAACATTTGACTTAGTCTGCAAAATCTCGACTACATAAAAATCTGACAACTATCTGAAACTGGGACAAGGCCCCCAGTAGACCAAAACTAAATTAAGTGACATAATCTGAAAGGATAGGCCTTCTGAAATAGAGAAGGCTCACCACTGCACAATCTGATCAGTTGTTCGAATTATCTACTACTTATCTGGACCCCTAAACTAAGTCTCGGAACCTGAGAGATAGGGGGAGGGGTCAATAAAGATGTACTGGTACGCAGAGCATATCCAAAATAATTATTTATAAATCAACATATATGAGAGCAATTTAAAACAGATCATAAGTATATCATATAGTAAGAATTCACATGGGCATTTTAAAGATTCTGTAAAAACCATCTCAATTCTGAGAAATTTTTGTTACTTCTGTGCTAGGTGGCATACCTTACAACTCTACAAAATTCCATGGTTTATATGGAAACTGCCATTAACTCGGCAGTGAATCCCCCAACCCAAGTGTACCACAAGGGTTAGAGTCTCTAAATCTACTACGCCACACGGGCATCGCCAGCGTACCATGATAATCTACCCGTATCGACAAATATGATTTCAGGCTAAGAGTTACTTAAACTCGCGCCTTCTTCGGATAACCACCTAACCCTCTTTTAGCCCCTTTTTAAAACCCTATCAAAATATGCAGTCTCTGAAAACATACTCTGAAAACACACTCTGAAGACGTACTCTAAAAACATACTCTGAAGACATACTCTGTTATGGCATAAATACATATGTTATCGTCATACCATTGACTTGCAAGTCACATCTCTAAGCCATTATTAGTCTATCGTAAATCTCTATTTTCAAAACACAAGTTTTGGGACCACCATTTCAATCATTCAATTCAAAGAAACTCTTTCTCAAACCTCATGTAAACACATGCAAGGAACTCATCTTTGTCAATCATTTCAGTAGCATAGGGTGGTTATGTCAAAGTTCTCAATTCACATGCAATTCTTTCTTTTAAACACAATAACACATTTATATCAAGAAACACCCTCTCAACAATTTCAAATCATGCTCAAATGCTATAATATTTTGAAAACATCTTTCAAATCACAAAATCATAATCTTTAATTCAATACACGAGAGGGAGTTCATAATTTATACTCTCAACAATCTTAAATCTCAAATTCCACACATATACGTATACACGTAAATCAATTTAAGGGATAGGACCAAAAGGTCAAAACAATAGTAACATTAAAATATTCGGAGTACGTAATTTAGAACATAGATTCCAAACCCCCTTTGAAATTTAAGCATAAAAATCTAAAAATCATGCTCTAATGGTTTTAAGCCCATGTAGTTTTGTTAGGATAAACCCCACATACCTCTATCTATAAATTTAAAGGATACTTTTTGATGCCCACGGCTTGGGGATTCCAAATCTTCAATTTGTTTTGAAAACCCACAGTTGAATCTTGATTTATTTGGATTATCAATATAGAACCTTAGAGAGTGTTCTTGAATATTTTTGGTGAATGTATGAGAAATATGCTCAATTAGGGTTGAAATCTCATGTTTGGACTGATAAGGGTGTGGGAAAATACCCAATATACCCTTAATGAGACCAGTATAAAAATATAACTGGGAGCCCAATTTCATGGGCCACCTCGATGCGCCACTATCGCGGTGGCTCATTGAAAATTGATGAATGGGAATATGGGAGCCTCCGCAACGCGACTATTATGAGGTCCCACTGGAATTTGACAATTACTAATTAAAACCTCTTCGCGATGCACTAAACACCAGAATGATGATGTTTTATGACTAGCACATAAAATAGCCATAACTTCTTCACCGAGTGACCGATTTGGACGAATCTTACATCGACAGAAAGTTTATTAAGCCATCTACGAAATGAAAAGTTGAAATATAAGAGATTACACCGGTAAAAAAGTATAAATCATTCTAGAAGCTAAGGTTTGATATTTTAGGGAAAAAATTTAGCTAAGAAAAAATTTGGGGCGTTACAATATCTCCCCTTGGGAACATTCATCCTTGAATGTTGACGCGGGATATAGACAAGTATAATGTCAAGCATACTAAGAAATAGAAAGAATAAGGCAAGGATTGTACCTTCCATTTCATCATCCATTGGATCAAAAAGGTTTGGGTATCTAGCTCTCATGTCAACTTCTGATTGCTAAGTCGCTTCTTTAATTTTTTGGTTTTTCCATAACACTTTAACTGAGGCTATCTCTTTGTTCCTCAATATTCTAACTTGGCGATCCAAAATTTCTACAGGCTCTTCTTCATAGGATAAGGAGTCTGTCACTTTGATTTCTTTGACAAGCATTACTAAAGAATGGTCTCCAATACACTTCTTCAACATAGATATATGAAATACCGAATTAACCAAACCCAAACTAACTGGCACTTTTAACTCATACGCAACTCCACCTATCCTTCTCACAATCTGATATGGTCCTATATAGCGAGGACTCAGCTTACCTTTCTTCCCGAATTGCATGACTCCCTTCATGGTAGAAACCTTGGGAAACACCCAATCTCCAACCTTAAACTCTAGACTCTTCTCCTAACATCAGTGTAGGACTTCTGATGACTCTGAGCTGTCTTAAGTCATTCTCTAATAACTCTTACATTCTCTATTGCATGATGAACAAGATCAAGCCCAAATATTTGTGTCTCACCTACTTCATACCACCCTATTGGTGACCTACATCTTCTCCCATGCAATGCCTCAAATGGTGCCATCTTAATTCTGGAATGGAAACTATTATTACATGTGAACTCTATCAATGGCAAGTGCTCTACCCAACTACCTTTAAAATCAACCACGCAAGCCCTCAACATATCCTCAAGGGTCTGGATGGTGTGCTCAGCTTGCCCATCTGTCTGAGGGTGGAAAGTCGTGCTCAAATTCACTTGGGTACCTAAACCTTTTGAAACAAACTCCAAAACTGTGAAGAAAACTGTGTACCTCTGTCAGATATGATGGACACCGGTGCCTCATGCAAACAAACTATTTCTGCAATGAACAGCTTGGCATAATCCACTCCTAAATAATTTGTCCTGACAGGTAAAAAGTGAGCTGACTTGGTCAACCTATCTACGATCACCCAAATGGAATCATACTGGTTTTGGGACTTCGGAAGTCCTGTAATGAAGTCCATATTAATCATATCCCATTTCCACAAAGGCAAAGCTATCTCTTGAGAAGAACCATCTGGCCTCAAATGTTCCACTTTAACTTGTTGACAATTCAAACACTTGGAAACATAGTTAGCCACATCACGTTTCATATTATTCCATAAATAAAGTTTTAAAATCATGATACATTATAGTAGAGCTAGGGTGAACAGCATACCTCGACGTGTGAGTTTCGTCAAGGATTCTCTTCCTCAGACCATCTACATCTGGCACACATAATCTACCCTGGTATCTCAAAACACCATCACCACCAATTTCAAATGACATTACCTTTTGTTGACCTACATCTTTCTTGATTTGCATCAAGATGGGATCTTCAACCTGTTTCTCTTTAACTTCTGCACAAAGGGAAGATTATCTATCTCATGAACAACCACTTCTCCATCCTTGGAATCCAAAAGTTGCACTCCTAGATTTTCAAGTCGATGAATATCCTTCACCATCTCCCTCTTTTCTTTCCCCACATAAGAAAGAGTGCCCATAGATAAACTGCTGAGGGTGTCGGCTACCACATTCGTCTTGCCCAGATGATAGTGCAGGCTCATGTCATAGCCTTTTAAAAGTTCCAACCACCGCCTCTGCCTGAGATTCAATTCTTTCTGCGAGAAAACATACTGTAAACTATTATGGTCAGTAAATTTATCAACGTGTACCCCATACAAATAGTGCCACCAGATCTTAAATTCAAAAACCATAGTCGCTAACTCGAAGTCATGAGTAGGGTAGTTTTGCTCATGCACCTTCAACTTCCTAGATGCATAAGCCACTACCTTATCGTGCTGCATAAAGACACACCCAAGTCCCACTCGAGATGCATCACAGTATACAACAAAACCTTCTATACCCTCCAAAAGAGTCAGAATAGGAGCAGTAGTCCACTTGTCTTTCAACTTCTCAAAGCTATTCTCACAAGAGTCAAACCACAAAAACTTTACCTTTTTTGGAGTCAACTTAGTAAGTGGTCCAGCTATGGAAGAAAAACTCTCGACGAATCTTCTGTAATAACCCGCCAAACCCAAGAAGATCCAAATGTTGGTTAGAGTCGTGGGTCTAGGCTATTTTCTCATAGCCTCAATCTTTTGGGGATCAACCTTAATCCCCTCACTAGACATAATATGCCCTAAGAACGCACTAGCATTTAACCAGAATTCACACTTGGAAAATTTTGCTTACAATTTATGATCTTTAAGGGTCTAAAGGATGATTCGGAGGTTATTGGCATAGTCCTCATCGCTCTTAGAATATACCAAAATTTCATCAATGAATACAATGACAAACAGATCCAAAAACCAATGAAAAACCCTATTCATTAGATCCATAAAAGCTGCAAGGGTGTTATTCAACTCGAAGAACATGACTAAGAATTCATAATGGCGGTATCTAGTTCGGAAAGCTGTTTTGGGAATATCTGACTCTCTAACTTTCAACTGGTGATATCCCATAAGAAGGTCTATCTTTGAAAAACATTTAGCACTCTGAAGTTGATCAAAAAGATCATTAATCCTAGGAAGGGGATATTTATTTTTAATTGTGACGTTATTCAACTGGCAGTAATCTATGCACATATGAAGGGAACCATTTTTCTTTCACACGAAAAGTATAGGTGCACCCCAGGGAGACACACTGGAGCAGATAAAACCTTTATCTAGAAGATCTGCTAGTTGTTCTTTCAACTCTTTTAGCTCTGTAGGAGCCATCCTATATGGCGTAATAGAAATAGGAAGGGTATCTGGTAGTAAATTACTACCAAAATCTCTCTCCTTATCAGGTGGTATTCCTGGGAGATTATCTAGAAAAACTTCTGGGAATTTATTCAATATGGGGACAGACTGAAGAGGGAAACTTTCGGCACTAAAATCTTTAACCCAAATAAGATGATATAAGCGACCTTTGGAAATAAGTTTACGGGCCCTGAGATAAGATATGAAATTCCCTCTAGGTGTTAGATAATGTCTCTTCCATTCTATCACCAACTCATTTTGAAAAGAAAAAGTGACTCTTCGAGTACTACAATTCAAGGTGGCATAGCACGAATGGAGCAAGTTCATCTCTAAGATGGCATCAAAATTAACCATATCAAGTTCTATGAGATCTGCCTCAATATCCCAGCTGAAAATAGACACAACACAATTTCTATACACCCTCCTAGCCATAACAGAATCTCCCACTGGGGTGGAAACTGAAAAAGGTTTAGCAATCACATCACGCTCAAACCCAAAACTAACAGCCACGTATGAGGTCACATAATACAAGGTAGACCCAGGATCAAGTAATACATACACATCACAAGAAAAGATTTAAAACATACCAATGACTACATCTAGTAAGGCCTCTGCCTCCTAGCAATTGGTCAAAGCATACAACCTGTTTCGATCATTTCCAGCAGCTGAAGTGGCACCCTTTCGAGGTGGTGGTACAGATGAATTCACCTGTAATTTGGATCCTCCAACATTACTCTTTGCTGCCAAACAATCTCTCTGGATATAGCCTGGATGGCTACTTGAATAACACACCAAAGTGCAAAACTGACATCTCCCTAGATGATTCCTCCTGCATCTACCACAGCGCGGATAGGACCAAGAGGTTTGGGCTACACTTCCCTACGACTGCATACCCTGAATCCTCGGTCCCTGAATAGACTGAAAATTTTGGGCGCGCTGCTTAGATTTGGGTCTCGACACTAGAGCACTAGCTGCCGACTGTACATTACCCCAATTCTTTTTATTTTGCCATTTTTTGCCCCAATTACCACTCTGCTGCTGACTATGACTCTAGTCTGTCGCTTTGGCTCTCTTTGCCTGCCTGTCCTTTTCCCTAGATTTAGCTATCTTATTCTTCTTCTCCTCAACTTACTGCATATGGACTGATAGTCTAGTAAAGTCCATATCCCTGTTCAGCATATCTCCCTAACACTCAAGGACCAGATCATCTGAAAGGCTGGAAGAAAACTTCCTCATTCGGTCCCTCATACTACTCGTCATATTAGGAGTATAATGGGTCAACTGGTTAAACTTTAAAGTATACTCCTGAACACTCATCTTACCCGGCTTAAGGTTTATGAATTCCTCTAAAGATTCTTAAACTCCTAGTAGCCACTCGCTTATAAGTGTGGCGTGCTACACACCAATAAATAGGACTCTACCCGACGCAATTTCGCAGACACCCTAGGACCATGAACTGTGCTCTGATATCAAGTTTGTCACGACCCAAATGAGGGCCTGGCCATGATGAACATCCTGAACCATGAAGGCTCGGAATATGCTTCTCTATCTGGTAATCAAGCACAACATTCATATAATAAAAAAATGCAGAAACATAATCTTCTATGGAAACATGGTCAATTTTGAATTCAACACAAGTATGGAAACTATAAATCAACTACATCTAAATAACATTTGACTCAGTCTGTGAAATCTCTACTACATGAAAATCTGACAACTGTCTGAAACTAGGACAAGGCCCCCAGTATACCAAAACTAAAATAAGTGACATAATCTAAAAAGACAGGCCTTCTAAAATAGAGAAGGCTCACCACTGCACAATCTGATCAGTTGTCTGAATTATCTACTACTTATCTAGACCCCTAGACTGAGTCTCAAAACCTGAGAGGTAGGGGGAGGGAGGGTCAATACAGATGTACTGGCACACAAAGCATATCCAAAATAATCATTTATTATTCAACATATATGAAAGCAATTTAAAACAGTTCATAAGTATATCATATAGTAAGAATTCTCCTGGGCATTTTAAAGACTCTATAAAAATTATCTCAACTCTGAGAAATCTGTGTTACCTCTGCGCTAGGTGGTATACCCTACAACTCTGAAAAATTTCACAAGCTATATGGAAACTGCCAATAACTAGACAGCGAAGCCCCCAACCCAAGTGTGCCGTAAGGGTCGGAGTCTATGAATCTACTATGCCACACAGTCGTCACCAACGTACAGTAATAATCTATCCGTATAGGCAAATACGATTTCAGGCTAAGAGTTGCTTGAACTCACGCCTTCTTTGGGTAACCACCTAACCCAGTTTAAGCCCCTTTTTAAAACTCTATCAAAACATACAGTCTCTTAAAACATGCTCTGAAAACATAATTTGTTATGGCATAAATACATATGGTATCGTCATACCATTGACTTGCAAGTCACATCTCTGAGCCACTATTAGTCTATTGTAAATCACTGTTTTCAAAACACAAGTTTTTGGACCACTATTTCAATAATTTGATTCAAAAAAACTCTTTCTCAAACCTCATGTAAACACATGCAAGGAATTCATCTTTGTCAAGCATTTCAGTAGTACAGTACAAGGTGGTCATGTCAAAGTTCTCAATTCACATGCAATTCTTTTTCTTAAAAGAAACACCCTCTCAACAATTTCAAATCATGCTCAAATGCTATAATATTGTGAAAACATTTTTCAAATCACAAAACCATAATCTTTAATTCAATACACGAGAGGGAGTTCATAATTTATGCTCTCAACAATCTTAAATCTCAAATTCCATACATATACATATACATGTAAATCAATTTAGGGGATAGGACCACAAGGTCAAAACAAAAGTAACATTAAAACATTCGGAGTACGTAATTTAGAACATAGATTCCAAAACCCCTTTCAAATTCTTGCATAAAAATCTAAAAATCATGCTCTAATGGATTTAAGCCCACGTAGTTTCTTTATGATAAACCCCACGTACCTCTATCTAGAAATTCAAAGGATTCTTCATGATGCCCACGGCTTGGGGATTCCAAATCTTCAATTTGTTTTGAAAACCCATAGTTGAATCTTGATTTATTTAGATTATCAATATGAACCCTAGAGAGTGTTCTTGAATATTTTTGGTGAATGTATGAGTAATATGCTCAATTAGGGTCGAAATCTCATGTTTGGACTGATAAGGGTGTGAGAAACTACCCAATATACCCTTAATGAGACCGGTATAAAAATATAACTGGGAGCCCAATTTCATGGGGCACTGGGACATGCCACTATCGCGGTGTCTCACTGGAAATTAACGAATGGGAATTTGGGATCCTCCACAATGGGCCACTATCGCGAGGTCCCACTTGAATTTGACAATTACAAATTAAACCCTCTCCGTGACGCCCTAAACACCAGAATGATGATGTTTTACGACTAGCAAATAAAATAGCCATAATTTCTTAACCGAGTGTCCGATTTGGACGAATCTTATATCGACATAAAGCTTATCCAGTCATATATGAAGTGAAAAGTTGAAATCTAAGAGATTTCACTGGGAAAAAAAATTATAAATCATCTAGAAGCACAGGTTTGATATTTTAGGGACAAAATTTAGCCAAGAAAAACTTTGGGGTGTTACAATATCCCCCCATTGGGAACATTCGCCCTCAAATATTGAAGCGAGATACAGATAAGTATAATGTCAAGCATACTAAGGCATAGAAAGAATAAGGTAAGGATTGTACCTTCCATTTCATCATCTATTGGATCAAAAAGGTTTGGGTATTTAGCTCTAATGTTAACATCTGATTCCCAAGTTACTTCTTCAATTTTCTGGTTTCTCCACAACACTTTAATTGAGGCTATCTCTTTGTTCCTCAATCTTCTAACATGGCGATCCAAAATCTCTACAGGCTCTTCTTCATAGGATAAAGAGTCTGTCACTTTGATTTCTTCGACAGGCAATACTAAAGAATGGTCTCCAATACTCTTCTTTAACATAGATATATGAAATACCGGATGAACCAAAACTAAACTAACTGGCAATTCTAACTCATACACAACTCTACCTATCCTTCTCACAATCTGATATGGTCCTATATAGCGAGGACTCAGATTACCTTTTTTCTCGAATCGAATAACTCCTTTCATGGAAGAAACCTTGAGAAACATCCAATCTTCAAGATCAAAGTCTAGATCTCTTCTCCTAACATCGATCTAGGACTTCTGATGACTCTGAGCTATCTTAAGTCATTCTCTAAAAACTTTTACATTCTTTATTGCCTAATGAATAAGATCAGGCCCAAATATCTACATCTCATGTGCTTCATACCACCCTATTAGCGACCTACATCTTCTCCCATACAATGCCTCAAATGGTGCCATCTTAATACTGGAATGGAAACTACTATTATATGAAAACTCTAACAACGACAAGCACTCTACCCAACTACCTTTAAAATCAATCACGTAGACCCTCAACATATCCTCAAGCGTCTGGAAGATGTACGCAGCTTTCCCATCTATCTGAGGGTGGAAATCCATGCTCAAATTCACTTAGGTACCTAAACCCTTTTGAAATGATCTCCAAAACTGTGAAGCAAACTGTGTAACTCTGTCAGATATGATGGACACAGGTACCCCATGCAAATGAACTATTTCTGCAATGAACAGCTTAGGATAATTGTCTCCCAAATAATTTCTCCTGATAGGTAGAAAGTGAGCTGACTTGGCCAACCTATCTACGATCACACAAATGGAATCATACTGGTTTTGGCACCTCGAAAGTCCTGTAATAAAGTCCATATTGATCATCTCCCACTTCCACAAAGGCAAAACTATCTCTTGAGAAGAACCACCTGGCCTCAAATGTTCCACTTTAACTTGTTGACAATTTAAACACTTGGCAACATAGTTAGCCACATCACGCTTCATATTATTCCACTAATAAATGGTTTTCAAATCCAGATACATCTTAGTAGAGCCAGGATGAACAATATACCTCGACGTGTGAGTTTCATCAAGGATTCTCTTCCTCAGACCATCTACATTTGGCAGACATTATCTACGCTGGTATCATAAAACACCATCACCACCAATTTCAATTAACATTACCTTTTATTGACCCACATCTTTCTTGATCTGCATCAAGATGGGATCTTTAACCTGCTTCTCTTTAACTTCTGAACAAAGGGACGATTTAGCTATGTCATGAACTACCACTCCTCCATCCTCGAAATCTAAAAGTCACACTCCTAGATTTGCAAGTCGATGAATATCCTTCACCACCTCCCTCTTTTCGCTACCCACATGAGAAAGACTACCCATATATAACTAGCTGAAGCCGTTGGCTACCATATTTGCCTTGCCCGAATGATAGTGCAGGCTCATGTCATACTATTTTAAAAGTTCCAACCACCGCCTCTGCCTGAGATTTAATTCTTTCTGTGAGAAAAAATATTGCAAACTCTTGTGGTTAGTAAATATATCAACGTGTACCCCATACAAATAGTGCCGCCAGATCTTAAATGTAAAAACCACATCTGCTAACTCCAAGTCATAAGTAAGGTAGTTTTGCTCATGCACCTTTAACTTCCTAGATGCATAAGCCACTATCTTACTTTGTTGCATAAGGACACACCTAAGTCCCACTCGAGATGCATCACAGTATACAACAAAACCTTCTATACCCTCCAAAAGAGTCAGAATAGGAGCAGTAGTCCACTTGTCTTTCAACTTCTCAAAGCTATTCTCACAAGAGTCAAACCACAAAAACTTCACCTTTTTTGGAGTCAACTTAGTAAGTGGTCCAGCTATGGAAGAAAAACTCTCGACGAATCTTCTGTAATAACCCACCAAACCCAAGAAGCTCTGATGTCGGTTGGAGTCGTGGGTCTGGGCCAGTTTCTCACAGCCTCAATTTTTTGGGGATCAACCTTAATCCCCTCACTAGATACAATATGCCCCAAGAACGCAATAGCATTTAACTAGAATTCACACTTGGAAAATTTTGCATATAATTTATGATATTTAAGGGTCTGAAGGATTTTTTGAAGGTGATTGGCATAGTCTTCCTCGCTCTTGGAATATACAAAAATGTCATTAATAAATACAATGACAAATAGATCCAGAAACTGACGGAAAACCCTATTCATTAATCTATGAAAGCTGCAGGGGTGTTAGTTAACCTGAAGTACATGACTAAGAATTCATAATGGGCGTATCTGGTTCAGAAAGCTATTTTGGAAATATCTGACTCTCTAACTTTTAACTGGTGATATCCTAAACGAAGGTCTATCTTTGAAAACATTTAGCACCCTGAAGTTGATCAAAAAAATCATCAAACCTAGGAAGGAAATATTTATTTTTAATTGTGACCTTATTCAACTAGCGGTAATCTATGCACATACGAAGGGAACCATCTTTCTTTCGTATGAAAAGTACAAGTACACCCCAGGGAGACATACTGGGGCGGATTAAACATTTATCTAGAAGATCTACTAACTGTTCATTCAACTCTTTTAGCTCTACAGGAGCCATCCTATATGGTAGAATAGAAATAGGACGGGTATCTGGCAATAAATCAATACCAAAATCTTTCTCCCTATCAGGTGGTATTCCTGGGAGTTCATTTGGAAAGATTTCTAGGAATTTATTCACTACATGGACAGACTAAATAGGGAGACTTTCAGCACTAGAATCTTTAACTTGAATAAGATGATACAAGAAACCTTTGGAAATAAGATTATGGGTCCTGAGATAAGATATAAAATGCCCTCTAGGTGCTAGAGAATGTCCCTCCTATTCTATCACCGACTCATTTAGAAAATAAAAGGTAACTCTTCGGGTCCTATAATTCAAGCTATCATAGGACGAATGGAGCCAGTCCATCCCTAAGATGGTATCAAAATCAACCATATCAAGTCCTATGAGATCTGCCTTAGTATCCCAGTAGAAAATAGACACAACATAATTTCTATACACCCTCCTAGCCACAACAAAATCTCCCACTGGGGTGGAAACTTAAAATGGTTCAGCAATCACATTAGGCTCAAACCCAAAACCAACAGCCATGTATGAGGTCACATAAGACAAGGCAGACCCGGGATCAAATAATACATACACATCATGAGAAAAGATTTAAAATATACCGGTGACTATATCTGGTAAGGCCTCTGTCTCCTGGCAGTGGGTCAAAGCATACAACCGATTTCGAATATTTCTAGCAGCTGAAGTGGCACCCTTCTGAGGTGGTGGTGCAGATGAATTCTCTTGGGACTTGGCTTCTCCAACATTACTCTTTGCTGCCGAACAGTCTCTCTGGATTTATCCTGGCTGGCCGCATAAATAACATACCAAAGCGCCAAACTGACATCTCCCTGGATGTTTTTTCTCGTATCTCCCACAGCGTAGATAGGACTAATAGGTCTGGGCTATACTTCCCTACGAATACGTACCCTATATCCTCGGCCCCTAACTAGACTAAAAATTTTGGGTATGCTGCTCAGCTGTGGGTCTTGACACCGGAGCATTAGCTGCTGACTGTGCATTACCCCAATTTTTTTCTTTTGCTATTTGCCACCCCAATTACCTCTTTACTGCTGACTATGACTTTGGTCTATCACTCTGGCTCTCTTTACCTTCCTATTATTTTCCCTAGATTCGACAGAAAACTTATTCAGTCATTTACAAAAGTAAAAGTTGAAATCTAAAAGATTCCACCATGAAAAAGGTATAAATCATTCTAGAATCCAAGGCCTAAAATTTTAGGGATAAAATTTAGCTAATAAAAACTTTGGGGTGTTACATACTCAGACAGTCAGTAAGTTAGAGGCTTTCTAGACTATTATGTTCAGACAGTTATTTTAGTTGTGTTGGGTATTTTATACCTCATTAGGATGTTATATTTTACTTCAGTTATGTGAACCTTATGGCCTTTTAGTTCATGTTTCTACATTATTCAGTATATTATGCAGTATACAGGTACAAAAAACAGTCATGGGTTGGCTTGTGATCCTTCGGGGTCATAAGCACCATGTAATGTTTTGGGTACCAAATTCGGGGCATTACAAACTTGGTATCAGAGCTTAAGGTTCAATAGAGTCATATGAAGTCTGAAAGCCGCATCTAGTAGAGTCTTGTACATGGGTATGTTGCATGCCACATTTATATATAGGAGGCTATAAGATGTTTTAGGAATAGTTTTCTCTCTTTCAGTATTCATGTCGTTCCAGTGAGCATAATATCAGGTCAATCTCTTAGTCAAATCCATTTCTCCCTTTCTTCTACAGAACATACCTCCTAAAATAAGAAACAGGAATCAGCCAGCCCCTCAGCCCAAAGAACATTTGGGCGAACATCTTTCTCATGTAGAGTTCTGAGATGCATTCACTACTCTTGCTAACTCAGTTACTGCTCAGAATGAATGACCAGCTATCGTTCTGGCTAATTTAGTGGATAATTCAGCTGCAGCCAGGATTTGGGATTTCACCCGAATGAATTCTCCATCCTTTCTTGGGTCTAAGATAGATGAGGACCCTCAGGAATTCCTAGATCAGGTGCAGAAGGTTACAGACATAATGGGGTTTACGTCTAGTAAGAGTACTGAGCTAGCTGCATATCAATTACAAGATGTGGATCATACTTGGTTCAAGCAGTAGAAGTCAGCTAGGGCAGATGATGTAGGGTCAGTTGAGTGGGAGGAGTTTTCTTCAACGTTCCTTGATAGATTATTTCCCCTAGATCTTAAAAAAGCTAAGGTGCTAGAATTCATGAACCTCGAGCAGGGTAATATGACAGTGAAAGAGTATTCTCTTACGTTTACTCAATTAGACAGATATGTCCCTCATGTGGTTACAGATAGTAGGTCAAGGATGAGTAAGTTCATTTTAGGGGTGAATGATAGTGTGGTTAATGAGTGTAGATCCTCCATGCTGAATAGTAACATGACTATAGCCAGGCTCATGACTCATGCTCAGCAGATAGAGGAGTAGAAGATTAAGATGAGGGAGAAGCAGAATAAGAGAGCAAACACAGGTAGTTTCAACTTTTCTCAGCCTAAGTCAGAAGGATAAAATTGTCCTTAGTTTCATCCTAAGTCATCGCCAGTGCTCCAGTTCCTAAGTTCAGAGAGGGTAACAAAGATAGAGTGCCAGGCTCTAAGTCCCAGGGCAGTGTTAGCAGTACCCGCACCTATCCTCTTTGCCAGACTTATAGCAAGCACCATCAGGGTATTTCTAGAGCTAGCAATGGTATTTGTTTTGGATGTGGCAATCCAGGCCATAGATTCAGAGACTATCCTCAGCCAGGTCCTCAGGGTCAACAGAATTGCTCATCAACTTAGTTTGGTCACCTAAATCTGTAGCGTGCCACCTTCAGTGCTACTAGTGGGCAATGCACAAATCATCTCTATGCTCTTCATTCCTAACAAGATCAGGAAAATTCTCCTGATGTGGTTCCGGAACGTTACAAATTTTTTATGTTTAAGTTTATGCTTTGCTAGATCTAGGAGCTTCTTTGTCTTTCGTCACTTCTTATATAGCAGTGGATTTTGGATTCAGTCTTAAAATTCTAGCAGAGACCTTTTCAGTCTCTTCCCCAGTGGGTAAAACAATCATACCCCAATGGGTATACAGGAACTGCCCAGTTATGATATCTCAGAAAGCCACCTCAGTAGACTTAGTTGAATTAGAGATGACTAATTTTGATATAATTCTCAGTATGGATTGGCTTAATTTCTGCTATGCCACAGTCGACTGCAAAAATAGAATAGTCCAGTTTTAGTTTTCGAATAAACCCATCCTAGAGTGGAAGGGTGGTGTACCCACTTTAAGAGGTCAGCTTATTTCCTACCTTGGAGCACAAAAAATAATATCTAAAGGATGTGTTTATCATCTTGTTTGAGTTAAGGACACTAGTTCTGAAACTCCCAGTCTTGAATCAGTCCCAGTAGTGAATGAATATTTAGATATCTTTCCCAAAGATCTTCCAGGAATTCCTCCCGATAAGGAAATAGACTTCACTATTGATCTTCTTCTAGATGCTCAGCCTATATCTAGTCCGCCATACAGAATGGCACCAGTAGAACTCAAAGAACTGAAAGAACAATTGAAGGATCTCTTAGGTAAGGGATTCATCAGACCTAGCATTTCCCCATGAGGCGCTCTAGTATTATTCATACGCAAGAAAGATGGTTCTCTCAAAATGTGCATAGACTACCATTAACTCAATAAGGTAACGATCAAGAACAAGTATTCTCTTTCCAAAATCGATGACTTATTTGACCAACTTTAGGGTGCCAGTTATTTCTATAAGATAGATCTCAGATCTGGCTATCATCAGCTCAGAGTTAGGGAATGTGACATTCCAAAATAGTTTTTCAAACTTGGTATGGTAACTTCAAATTTCTAGTCATGTCATTTGGTCTTACCAACGGCCCATCCACTTTCATGGACTTGATAAACCGTGTATTCAAGTAGTACTTGTACATGTTCGTCATAGTCTTCATAGATGATATTCTGGTCTATTCCTACAGTGAGTGCGATCATGCAGATCATATTGGGACAGTACTTTAGACTCGCAGAGATCATCAGCTATTTGCCAAATTTAGTAAGTACGAGTTTTGGCTAAGGTTAGTAAAATTCCTTGGTCACATCATTTTCGGTGATTGAATTAGAGTATATCCTTAAAAGATTGAAGCAGTAAGAAACTAGCCTCGCCCTGTCTCTCTATTAGATATTAGGAGTTTCTTGGGTTTGGATGGCTATTACAGATGATTTGTTGAGGGATTTTCTTCTATTGCATCCCCTACGTCCAGATTGACTCAGAAGAAAATCAAGTTTCAGTGGTCAGATCCTTATGAGAAAAGTTTTCAGGAGTTGAAGATTCGACTCACCTCAACTCCAGTTTTAGCTCTTCCAGATGGTCCAGATGGGTTCGTAGTGTATTGTGATGCTTCTAGAGTAGGTTTGGCTTATGTCCTCATGCATATGGTAAGGTTATATCCTACGCCTCCAGACAGCTTAAACCCCATGAGAAGAATTATCCTACTCATGATTTTGAGTTAGCCTTCGTAGTCTTTGCCTTGAATATTTGGAGGCATTATCTCTATGGAGTTTATGCAGATGTCTTCATAGATCATAAGAGTCTTCAGTATGTCTTTTCTCAGAAATATCTCAATCTTCATCAGAGAAGGTGGTTAGAGCTCTTGAAAGATTATGACATGAGTGTCATCTATCATCCGGGTAAGGCCAATATAGTGGCCGACGCTCTCAGTAGACTGTCTATGGGTAGTGTTGCTCATGTGTTTGATAGTAAGAAGAAGTTAACTCAGGAAGTACATCAGCTTGCTAGGATAGGCGTTCACTTAGTTGATACAGATGAGGGTGATATATGGGTTCAGAGTAGTTTAGAATCATCTCTAGTTTCCATGGTCAAAGAAAAGCAAGATAGAGATCCCAGCCTTGTCAAGTTGAAAGAGTCACTTCAGGATCAGAAAGTAGAGGTTTTCTTCCAAGGGGGAGATGGTGTTTTCCGTTGTCAGGGTCATCTTTGTGTTCCAGGTATAGATGACTTAAGGCAGCAAATTCTTACAGAAGCACATGGTGTGCGCTACTCTATTCATCCAGGGGCCATAAAGATATACCACAACTTACGAGAAGTGTATTGGTGGAGTGGGATATAGAGAGATATTGTAGAGTTTATGGCTAAGTGCTCTACATGTCAGTAGGTTAAGATAGAGCATTAGAAGCCTAGTGGTCCTATGTAGGAGTTCATTATTCCTACTTGGAAGTGGCAAGAAGTGAACATGGACTTCATGATGGGTTTGACCTGAACTCATCATCAGCATGATTCAGTCTGGGTCATTATAGACAGAATGACCAAATCAGCCTATTTCCTTCCATTCCATACCTCTTATTTAGCCAAGAATTACACCAAACTCTACATCAGGGAGTTGGTCAGATTGCACGATGTTTCGCTATCTATTATCTCAGACAGAGGTTTCCAGTTTATCTCTTATTTCTGAAAAATGTTCCAAAAGGGTCTTGGTACCCAAGTTCATCTCAGTACAGCCTTCAATCCTCAGATAAATGGTCAAGCAGAAAGGATCATTCAGACTCTAGAAGATATTCTAAGGGCGTGTACAATTGATTTCAAGGGTAGTTGTGATAACCAGCTGTCGTTGATTGAGTTTGCATACAACAAGCTATCATTCCAGTATTCATATGGCTCCATTTGAAGCTCTCTACGGTAGGAGATATAGATCTCCAATTGGTTGGTTTGAAGTTAGTGAGGCCTCAGTTATCGGGCCTGACTTGGTATTCGATGCCTTAGAAAAAGTTCAATTGATTAGAGAAAGACTCCAGGCTGCTCAGAGCTGATAAAAGTCTCATGCAGATATTCGTTGATCTCTCCCATGAAGGGAGTGAAGCAGTTCAACAAGAAAGAGAAACTCAGTCCCCGATATGTCGGTCCCTTCAAGATTCTCAGTTGATTCGGTAAGGTAGCTTATGAGCTCAAATTGCCTTTATATCTACCCTCAGTTTATCCCGCCTTCCACGTCTCCTTGCTCAAGAAGTGTATAGGTGACCCAGCAGTTGTAGTCCCTATTCAGAGAATCGATGTTCAGAACAAACTCTCTTATGAAGATATTCCAGTCAAAATCCTAGACTATCAAACTCATAGATTGAAGAATAAAGAAGTCCCTCTAGTTAAAGTTCTTTAGCAAATTCAATCTGTCGAGGGAGATACTTGGGAAGCAGAAGCAGATATGCAAACCAAGTATCCTCACCTTTTATCCGCCAACTCAGATCAAGCTCAAGGTAATAGTTCTCCTTAAGCTTACTCAATCTCATGTTTAGTGTTCATCACAGACTTGGTATCAAGTACCATCGCATATTCAGTCATGTATTCATGTATCGGTTCAGTTATATAATTATGCATTAGACATGTATTCTCATTAGGAGAAACTTAGTTACTAAGAACACTCAGTCATGCATTCATGAATCAGTTACACATGCATTAGATATGCATATTCAGTATGATATATTCAGTTATCAGTCATGTCAGTCATGAGATCATGTTTCAATTATTCATGTTCAGTATGTATGTCAGTTTATGTTATTTCCCTTACTCTAAATTTCATTCAAGGATGAATTTTCTCAAGGGGGAGATATTGTAATACCCCGTACTTTTTCCTAGCATGAAATTGTCTCAAGAATATTAGAAAATTACTTTGAAAGATGAATCCACTTTTGTATTACATGTGGTATTTTCAAGATTTTCACTTTTTTTCATGTGGAAAATTCAATAAGCTTTCCATTGATATAAAAGTTGCCTAAATCCGATTACTAGGTAAGAAGTTATGACTATTTTAAGTTCCCATCGTAAAACAATGCCATATTGGTCAGTGGCGCGCTGCTCCACAAGCTAAAATGGCAATTGTCCTTTTCCAGTGTCTCAGTCTGATTCCTCTACGTCGTACCAAAGTTTCAGGTCACAAAAGAAGGGGCAACGCGATGGCTCCACATCGCGCCATCCCTCAGTTTTCCAATTGTCAAATTCTAGTGACACGACGAGATAGTGCCGCATCGCGCCAGGGGTCTCATTCAGAATATTTTTACTGAAATTACAAGACACATCCAGGATTAAAACAGTTAATTTCCCACCCCTATTTAAGCCCTTTAACACGTGATTCAGCCACTTTTCACACAAAATAGACTAGTTTCTCTCAAGAACAAGCTAGGGTTTTCATAGAAGATCCAATTTCAAAAAAGTTTCACCATCAATCTTCACGAAATCACGAACTAAGGTATGCATTATGTTCATTCATGGATTCCTTCCATCCATGAAGCTCAAAAACCTTGTTTTATTTATAAATCATGATATTTATGTTGTGGGTTATTTGTAATCATATTGTTGACGTTGATTGATTTCAAAGTTGGAATCTTTGTACCATGCAAAGTAAAATCTATGAATTTAGCTGCTTATGATGTGTAATTTGATGAATTCACTTATGCCCTAAGTTGTGCATGTAAGGTGGTTGATGAAATGCTTGAAAAAGAAGAAATTATGCTTTATATATCAAGAAATAAGCTAAATGTGACATTCTTGTCATCCTCCTATGTTATAATGGTTTCCATGTTATCATTGTGAAATGTGTATGTTGTCAGAATGGCCATGATATTAGAGTATGAGATTATGATATGGTTATCAGCATTCCCATCCATGTTAGATAGTATGATAACCCTGTACTTCGTGAAATCCACAACTTATTAAATTATGTATTGTTGATATGGGTATTGTACTTAATAAAGTCATTCTTTGTCAGTTCCCTTCTATCGAGTCTTGGGAGTACTCTAACCCAAAACATTAGTTGTATGCCTAGAGCCATGTCATGCTTTCACAATACTCTCAGTCAAGCTATGATCCTTAGACTTCAGAGAGTTAGGACTTAGGAAATCTCCATGATCTCATGAACTCAGTCAGTTGTCAGATATCAGTAGTATTCCATCAGTCAACAGAATTCAGTAACTCAGTCCATGTTAAATTCAATAAATCATGTTCAGTGTCTAGTCAGATGGGAGTAGAAATTAGCACCGAGCGAACCCCACGGATGGGAACTCACCTTATGAGGGTGTGATTCTTAGAAGCAATCCTTGCATTTCAGAACTATGTAGCCAGCATAGGTTAAGACATCATAGCCTGCTATATAAGGGTAGATAAGGTGGCTTAGCCTGCTATATGAGGGTTCCTACCATTATCACTAGAGTTACCTTTTATATTAGGGTCACTCACATGTTGTCCTTACCAATGGCGCGGTATCGACACCCTTCCAATCAGGGCATAGATTGGACCCTAATTCAAATGTAATGCATCATAGCTGGCATATCAGTTAGATGACTACCTCCCACAGTCTCAGTATCAGTCTCAGTAAAAAAATTTAGATATTTCTTCAAAATTTAGGACTGTCAGATATAGTCAACTTATATATAGTACAAAACTTAGCTAGATCCATTAAATTCAGGACTATATGATACAGTCACTCATCTTATCAGTTATCAGAATTCAGTCATTAGTCATATTAGTCATCAGCATACTCATGTTATCACAATTATGTATGCATGCATGTATTCTCACGTTCATATTAGTCAGTTAGTCAGTATTGTTCATGCATATGAAACCCATGCATTCATCCTACCTCATATGCATACTACTATATTCAAAGTACTAATGTATTTTCGCTATGGTGTCTTATACCATAGGTTCAGAGACACGAGCTTCAGAGCATCAGTAGATTCTAGATATCAACAGTCAAAGTTGGCAGTGAGTCCTCATCCTTCGAGGACATGATTATTTCCCTATTATCTCATTAATTAGTTTATTGGTTGGAGTTAGTTGGGGACATGTCCTATCAACTCCTTACACAGATAGTCAGTCAGTTAGAGGCTTTCCAAACTATTATGTTCAGATAGTTATTTTAGTTTTGTTGGGTATTTCATACCCCATTTAAATGTTATATTTTACTTCAATTATGTGAACTTTATGTCCTTTCAGTTCATGCTTCTGTATTATTCAGTATATTATGCAGTATACAGGTACAAATATCAGTCATGGGTTATCTTTTGTTCCTTCAGGGTCATGAGCACCGTGTAGCATTTCGGGTACTAGATTTGAGGTGTTACAAGTTCTGTAAGTTTTGTCAGCACTCTCGATAAAAGTGTGGTTTGACTGAAAATAAAATTGCTATTAAGGCGATCCATTATTTACCTCTTATATCAAGGTTGAACAGGTTGTATACTTCAAATAGCTCTGCTCCTCATATGAGATGGCACAGTGAAAATAGAAGGCCCACTGGTGTTATGTGTCATCCATCTGATGGAGAGGCTTGGAAGCATTTTAATGCAACTTATCCAAACTTCGCAGCTAAGCCACGAAACATTCGATTGGGATTATATGTAGATGAGTTCTCTTCTTTTTTAATTGGTGGTGTGCTATACTCATGTTGGTCTATATTTATCACTCCTTATAATCTTTCTCCTGAACTGTTGATGACTAGTCCCTATATATTTATGAATTATGTTATTACTAGCCCGCATAATCCAAAAAGCAGAAGAAATGTCTACTTGCAACCTTTGATTGATGAACTTTAAATTTTATGGCATGAGGGGGTTGAAACTTGGGACATCTCTCTTAAACATAATTTCAATTTGTGTTCATATCTAACATGGACTGTTAATGATTTTCCTGCTTATGGAATGTTGTCTGGGTAGATGACAGCTGGAAAGCTAGCTTGTCTATACTGCATGGAAAAAATAAAATCTTTCACATTGAGACATGGCAGGAAAAATTCATGGTTTGATTGTCATCGTTGTTTCTTGCCACCTGATCATGAATTTAGGAGACTCAAGAATGCATTTAGGAGGAATAGAAAGGAATATGATGGTCCACCTCCAAGGCTGTCTGGTCATGATGTCTGGGAAATAGTTCAGGATTTGCCTAAAGCCAGCGAGGAACGATTGTATAGGCTTGATGGATATGGCATTTCACATAACTAGACTAAGTAAAGTATATTTTGGGAGTTAGAATTTTGGCCAAATAATTTACTTACACATAATGTTGATGTCATGCATACTGAGAAGAACTATTTTGACAACTTGTTCAACACAGTTATGGATGTCACCAACAAAACAGAGGATAATCTAAGGCCAGACTTACCAGAATATTGCAATCGCAAAGAATTACACTTACAGCAGGGGCCAACGGCAATGTTCTTAAGCCCAAGGCTAGTTTTATATTCAAATTGGACCAAAAGCGTCAAATATGTGAGTGGGTTCAAAGTTTGAAGATGCCCGATGGATATGCCTCAAATTTAGGAAAGAGGGTTGATATGACACAAGAAATCTTACACGGAATGAAAAGCCATGATTGTCATGTTTTCATAATACAATTACTTCCAATTACTTTTATTGGTTTACCTGAAAACATATGCAAACCAATAGCAGAGATCAATTTGTTCTTCAAAGACTTATGTAACACCACATTAAAAGAAGAAAATCTGGCATAAATGGAAAGTAATATTGTTGTTATCACCAACAAGCTGGAGAAGATTTTTCCGACAGCGTTCCTCAATGTGATGGAACATCTTCCCATTCACCTTCTGCACGAAGCTCGGCTAGGCAGTCCAGTTCAAACTAGGTGGATGTATCCATTAGAACGGTAAGCATTTGCAACATATTTTAATTCATACATATCTTTTTTACATATAGTAAACATCTAACCTTAACATTGTACAGGGAAATTGGAAAATTGAAAAGGGGTCCCAAAAATAAGCATAGGGTTGAAGGCTCTATAGTCGAGGCATATCTTGCAAGAGAAACTTCTCAATTTTGTTCATACTACTTTAGTGATTAAGTTGTTTGTTCAAAAAACCGAATGAATCATCATCAGGACGATGTGAATGAGCCTCATTTGCAACCAATAACAATTTTCAATCAATGTGGTTGCAAGGCTAAGAAGACCATACCTCGCTAGCTCACTCCCACGGAGGGCAAGTCTGTAACTTTATATGCCATGCTGAATTACCCAGAAATTGAACCCTTTCGAAAGTAAGGAGATTAAAATTTTAACATATCTTATTTGTTTACTCATTCCCTTAAAGAAACTAATTGTGTTTCCCATGTTGGATGTTCAGTTCATTTAAGACTCAATTCCACAAAAATTAAGTGTATGCATCCTTTGCAACTTGGTTTAAAAATGAGGTTCGTAAGTGTATTAATATTTCTACAAAGTTTAAACATTTACACATTCCTCAACTAAATTATATATATGTATAATATTTTTAGGTACACCATTCACCAAATGCAGTCGCATACGATCAGGTCTTGAGAGATATATCTTTGGGTCTATTTGAAGCTAATGCAATGTTCCAATACAAAGTAAATGGGTTTAAATTTTCCACCGAACAACACTCCAGAATAAGGAAAACAAATAATAGTGGTGTTTGGGTTAAGGGTGACGATGATGTTGATTACTTTGGCATCATACACGAGATCTTAGAACTGGAGTATGCTGGTTTTCCAATAAAAAAAATTATTCTCTTTCGATGTAAGTGGTTTGATCCAAGAACAAGAGACACAAAAGTACATAGGAAGCATAACATCATTGAAGTAAAGCACATTAGCTCATATCCTATTTGCAATCCATTTGTTCCAGTGCAAAATGCTAAATAAGTGTATTATGCTCCTTATCCATTGCACAATGACAAGTCTGATTAATAGGCTGTAATCAAAACAAAGCCTATAGGTCGGGTGGAAGTTTAGAATATATTGGAGACTGCGTATTAAAATAAAATGTAGATTGATCACCAACTAGTGGATGTTGAATTAGTGAACGGTTTGAATCACCCGGAAAATATATTTAAAGAAGTTAATATTGTGGAAAAAAAGGCTGAGTGGGTAGGAGATAAGGAAACCTCCAAAGAGGGTAAATGGTTTAGTGGAGAGTCTTCAGAAGAGGAGGATTAGTTGTTTAGGTTGTATTTATTATGTATTGATGTCTTTATGCTTTGTACTATATATTTACCTTTATACTTCTTGTTTAAGATTGATATGTAATATACTGTTTTACTTTGTTGTTTCCACTTTTCCACGATTTATATAGTAATAAAAATATTTTTGTCTATATCTCGTGTTGTTGGAGCTATTTGAAATGTGAATTAGTAACTTGAAATTATTTACTTGGAATGTTTTCTTATACATTCATTTTGTAGAAACTAACTACTTGTTAACTTAACATAATTTAGATTTCAGGCAGAGGTGACAAAGGTAAGTTAAAAGTTGATACTACAAAACCAAAAAAGAATAGACAACCTCTACCTTATAGACGACCGATAGGTATTCATATATCTGAGGGTCGCTTTACTGATGTACCAGCACGACCCACATAGTTTAGGTTGTCTGACGATTTGATACCTACTTCTATGTATGTGGGGCCACTACATGGGTATGCACCAACTCATTCTGCTGCTATGATCGTGCCACCGCCAGCACAGTACTATCGGACAGCTGTTGGCCCCTCCAGACATGTACCATCATTGATACCCTACTGCAGCATTCATGCAGCTTCGCACAGTGATTCTGCTGGATCTATTAGGTTTTTGGATCTTCAGCTTGGATGCACTCCATCTGGTGCTTCAGATCTGCCCACGCCAGTGCATCCACCATCACTTACTAGACAGCCAGGAGATAGAGATAATTCTGGGAGGATTTATCTTGTTCCAGTTGCGAGAAGGTAAGATTTCTTAATATAATAACGTTACTCATTTTTTCATTACTATATTATTATGCTCTATGAAATTACTATTTGATATTATGTTGTAGGTTTAGGCCGGATGCTGGAGTTAGACAAAAGGCGCGAATATGCATTACTCGGCACTTCAACGGCTACTGGACCAACTGGCAAAAGGTTCTAGAACTTGACAGGGAGAGAATGTTTGAAGAATTTAAGGTAAGGATTTTACTTATCGACTACTTATTAGAATTTTGTTAGAACAAAAGATTGAATATTATATTTTTGTTGTAGAAATTTTACTGGTGGGATGATGCAAATACATTTTTTATAAAGAACTTTTTCATAAGATGTAGAGCCAGATTTAACGATCTCTTGGATTATGCCCGAAAGAAATTGGTAAAACCTAAGTGGATTCCTGAAGGCGCATGGCAACTATACCTTCACAATTGGAGTAGCGTAGAATACCAATTGCTAAGTGAAAAAGGAAAGAAGGCCCGAGCATCATCCAAGGGTGGCCCCCTACATACTGTGGGTGCCAGAAGTACTCTTGTTGTGAAGGAAAAAATAGTATGTAACTTTTACAGTGTGAATTATTTGTTTCTATTTAAATTTATTTATTATTTGAACATTGATATATAATGTTTTCATATGCAATAAAAAGATAAGGGTAGGCGAATACCAACTGATGAGCTATTCGAGGAGACTCATACGAAAAAAAAGGACCCGACTGATGAAGGTGTCTGGGTTGAAGCTCGTGCAAAAACTGTCCATGTAAGAAACAAATTTTGAATTATAACTACTTTAATATTTTTTTACTTTTAGTATTAATTTTACTTTAAATATAGGACGAATATATGCATTTTGTTGCTGAGTATCGTAGTAGTTAGCCTCCTGAAAGTCAAGGTGACCCAATACCCGAGCATGTAGAGGAGGAGTTATGGACAAAAGTTGTGGGTCCTGCAAATAGAGGCTATTTCTATGGATTCCACATAATTTTTTGGCGATAATATTAGGTGTTCGTCCGGCGATGCATACTCTAGCTCTTCAGTTAATAGAGAAACCATTGAAAGACTACAAAATATGAGTCAACTCGCTGAAGAGCTTGCTGAACAAAGAGAGAGGTTTCCTGAACAGAGAGAGAGGCAGAAGAAGACCAAGAAGGCAACAACATCACAAATCAAGATACTGCAGCAGTAGTTCAGCTCTTTCATTCAGCCTGTGGGGGTTATTCCTCCGTGTCCTAGTGATGCAGTTTGGGCTGCAAAAGGTCTAGGCCCCTGAATGATTTTAGCACAGATGATGATATGGAAGACGAGGAAGAATTCGATAATGATGACTTCTAGTTTTTTTTTATTTTTGTATGTGTTGTATTTATTATTTAGACATTTTGTTGTTTGAAAGTATTGTTGTAGTATTTTCATACTCACTTTTATAGGATATTTTGTACGTGTTGTAGACTTTTGAAAGTATTTACGTTTAGTTTTTGGTTGTTGTTGCTGCTGTATTGATTTGGTTACTACTGTATTGGATTGTTTTTGTTGCATTGTGTATTTGGGTTTTGATTTTGATTTTTAAAAAAAATCCAGAAAAACCGACCACGTTGTGGTTAGTTTTTTAATTTTTTCCAAAAAACCGACCACAAGTGGTCGATTTTATATTAAATTAAATTAATTAATTTAATAAAAACCGACGACATGTGGTCGATTTTTTAATAAATTAATTAATTAATTTAATAAAAAATCGACCACTTTTCCTGAAATTATTTTTTCCAATTTTAATAAAATAATAATGAATTTTTAAAATATATATATATATTTAAAAAAAAACCGACCACTTGTTGTCGGTTTTTTAAAACCTACCACAACTTTACTGACCACACACTTTGGTCGGTTTTTGGGGAAAACCGACCACATGGTCGGTTTTTGTGGTCGGTTTTCTCCTTTTTTTAGTAGTGAATTTACGATTTGGATCAATTTCTTTTATCTCAATTAATGTTTTCTTTTTTTTCCTTAAAATTTATTTTTAATATAAAATAACAATAATATTGACGATTTAGATTTCGTTGGAACGATAGTTATTCTATGATTTGAATTTTGCTGAAACGGTGGTTGTTCGACGATTTAAGTTTCACCGAAATTATGTTGGGTGGTGAATTTCGTGTTTTTTTCGGTGAGTATCACTTTGGAAGGTCAGTTTGACATTTCTTATGGTTTGTTCGTCGTTTTGAAATTAGTCAAAATGGCAATTGTTCGAGTTGTAGCGGTTATGATTGGATGTTAATTAAGGATTGGCTATTGTTTGTTTCCTCCATTCTGACCAAAGATGTTCAGCTCTATAAAATGTATCAAAAGCATCAGTAACCGAATATATCAGAAGTTATATTATTCACATGATACATATTAGAATCATTCATTACGTGTCAGAGCCGAATCAGGGTCGGGCTGGGTATATCAAGTCCCACGTGGATCGGAGATCACCCCCTTCACCTAACCTAGTGAGCTCAACAACCTCAAGTGTCGGATGAATTCCAAAATTATAACAAGATTGTCACGACCCAAATCAGGGCCTGGCCGTGACGAGTATCTCAAGTCCCACGTCACGTGGACCGGAGATGACCCCATTCACCTAACCTAGTCAGCTCAACAATCTCAAGTGTCGGATGAAGATCTAAACATATAACAAGATAGTGTAAGCTAAGACTAATATTTATTCATGAAGTGTCTAAATCAATCACCGATAATCGAAAAAACATCTGACACCGAGCTAATCCACCAAAATAATACACCCAAGTCCACAGTAATCCAACAAAGCCTCTATAAATCCAAAGTCAATAAAATATCGGGACATGGCCCCGACAATAGCCAAAATAAAGTCTAAATATAATCTGATACATAGAATATAAAGACCATGAAATGAAGCCTTTCGAAATATGGAAGGTCACCACTTTGATGTCAACTCACGAACTAACTCTAGCACCTGATCACTGCACAGAAAAAATAGAAAATGTTCTGGTACCTGCATCACGTGGGGATATAGCGTCCTGAGATGGTTGCAATAGGAGCGCTAGCATGTAAGTCAGGGATAGAGGAATAAAATAATGTCATTATTCAAACCAAGTTAAATCATCATATGTAATCACATACATACATATATATACACTGCATGCTCTTACGAAACCCTTAGTGCCTTCAGGCAGAGTCAAGATCGGAACTGAAGTCAACTTATCTTTCAGCTTCTCAAAACTACCCTCGCAAGCATCAGACGACAAGAACTTCACCTATTTCAAATTCAACTTGGTCAAAAGAGCGGCAATAGAAGAAAATTTTTCCACGAACCTCCTATAATAACCAGCTAAACCCAAGAAGCTCTAATTATCGATTGGAGTCATGGGTCTAAGCCACTTCTTAACCACCGCAACCTTTTGAGGATCCACCATAATCCCTCCACGAACCTCCATGATCCCTTTACTAGACACAACATGACCTAAAAATATAACAATGTTCAACCAGAATTCACATTTAGAGAACTTAGCATACAACTATTGATCTTTCAAGGTCTACAACACAATGCGGAGGTGATCGGCATAATCCTCATCACTCTTAGAATATATCAAAATATCATCAATGAAGATAATCACAAATAGATCTAGAAACTGATGAAAGACCTTATTCATTAGATCCATAAATATTGCAGGGGCATTGGTCAAGCCACACGACATCACCAAGAACTCAAAATATCCATATCAGGTACAAAAAGTTGTATTAGGGATATCTACCTAAGACCCTATTCATTAGATCCATAAATGTCATAGGGGCATTGGTCAAGCCAAATGACATCACCAAGAACTTAAAATATCCATAACGGGTACGAAAAGCTATCTTAGGGATATCTACCTCCCTAATCTTTAACTGATGATACCCGGATAGAAGATCAATCTTAGACAAGAATTTAGCACCTTAAAGCTGATCAAAGAGACTATCTATCCTTAAAAGAGGATACTTATTCTTTACCGTCACTTTATTCAGTTGTCGGTAATCAATACACATCCGAAGGAAACCATCCTTCTTATGCATGAATAACACTGATGCACCCTACAAAGACACACTAGGATGGATGAAATCCTTGTCTAAAAGATTCCTTAATTTCCCCTTAAGCCCCTTTAACTCAGTCGGAGTTATTCTATATGAGGGAAAGAAAATAGAATGAGTGTCCGAAATAAGATCTATCCCAAAATCAATCTCCCTATTAGGAGAAATACCAGGAAGGTCATCAGGGAAGGGCTCAAAAAATTCATTTACCACCGAGATCGAATGAAAAGAAAAACCCTCCGAGTTAGAATCTTTGACCCAGACTAGATGATAGAGACACCCCTTGGAGATTAATCTTCGGTCTCTAAGATGTGATATGAACCTCCCCTTAGGAGCTAGGGAACCACCATCCCATTTAATAATTGTCTCATTAGGGAATTTATACATGACCTTATGGGTCCGACAATCTAAAGAAGCATAGCATGAGTGCAACCAATCCATTCCCAAAATTACATCAAAGTCAACCATGTCTACTTCAAACAAATCCACCAAAGTCTCCTGACCATCGAAAGATACCACACAGCCCCTATAGACTCTTCTAGTAACCACAAAATCACCCACCAGGGTAGACACAAAAAAAGAGGTCTGAAATACACTCAAGACCAAAACCAAAATGCACAACCAAAAATAGGGTCACATAATAAAGAGTAGACCCCGGATCAAGTAAACAGTACACAATACGAGAAAATAGTTTCAACATACCAATAAAGACATCGGAGATGCCTCAGAGTTCTGACAAAAAGTAAGAGCATATAAGCGATTCTGATCAGTGCTGGTACCAAAAGGAGAAACAGCACCCTTTGGTATAGAAGCTGATGAAGAGGAAACAAGAATCTTATTGGCCTCAGAAGCAACCCTAGAAGGAAAATCACACTGCATATGGACAATCTGACCACAATTAAAACATCGGTTTCCCCCTTCTCACACTGGCCACGGTGTGGCTGAGCACAAAATCTGCAAGGAAGGTATGATGGGGCGGATTGAGCCCCACCAGCCTGAGATTGGGCATTCTATTCCCTATACCCTCCACCATGGTAAGAGTAACGATCAGCCAATGACTTCGGGTAAGGAGTACTATCCGTAGAGAAAGAACCAGAACTCCCCCTCTTCTTCTTAGGAGGCCACTTTACACCATCTCTAACACCCTGCTACTGGCCTCTACCCTGATCAAAAAATCTGAACTTTTTACTCTGCCTCTCACCAATCTCAGCTTGCTTCTTCTTTTCCTCCTCAACCTGTTGCATATAAACCACAAACCGATAAATATCCATATCATTTTTGAACAAGGCAGCCTTACTCTCTAGAATCAACTCACGAGATAGTCCAGAAGCAAACTTACACATTCTAGCTCTCATATTAGACACCAACTCAGGAGCATACCTGGATAACTAATGAGACTTCAAAGCATACTCCTTGACCGATATCCTACCTTGTCTCAGATTCACAAATTCCTCTGCTTTAACCTCCCTCAACTCCTGAGAAAAGAAATGGTCCAAAAAGGCACTAAAATATTCATCCCACAATGTAGAGTTATCACCATTTCCCCTAGACTGATCCCACTCTTTGTACCACTAGTACGCCACATCTTTCAATTGGTAGGCAGCAAAATCCACACCTTCAATATCTGAAGCATGTATAATTCGAAAAATCTTTTCCATCTCATCAATAAAATATTGAGGATTCTCCTCAAAAGTCGAAGGACTAAACCTCATGAATTGGCCAACCCTTGTAGCCTCTGAAGATGGAGTAACAGAAGCACCACGCTCAGACTGAGAAGCTACCAACTGAGCCAACATATGAATAGACTGACAAAACTCAGTGTTCATAACATCGACCTGAGGAGCTCGAAGAGGGCTAGAGGAAATCGGTGGAACTCCAAAAGGCCAACCAGGAACTAGACTCTTAGACCGAGTCTAAACCTCATAATCAAGGCGTGTCCCATCAACAATGTCCCCAAGTGGAGCAGAGGAGTCTCCATGAGCTTCAGATCATCTGGGAGGCATGATCTAAAAGAGCGAGCAAATGGAAATTAGAGGAATCCAATACCTTAGACTCTATAGCTCAAATTAAGACAATTAGAAAGGGAAACATTCCTAAATCTCTCGTAGTCTCTCACTTATAAGTGTGGTGCACTGCACACCTATAAAAGAGACTCTATTCAATATGGCTTTGTGGACACCCAATTGACCATGAACCTAAGCTCTGATACCAACTTTGCCACAACCCGAACCAGGGCTTGGCCATGATGGGTATCTCAAGTCCCACATTGAGTGGAGAGATCACCTATTTCACCTAACCTAGTCAGCTCAACAACCTCAAGTGTCGGATAAATTCTAAACATATAATAAGATAGTGTAACTAAGACTAATATTTATTCATGAAATATCTAAGACAATCACCTATAACCTAACAACCGCCTATCACCGAGCCAATCCACCAAAACAACACACCCAAGTCCACAGTAATCCAAAAAAAGCCTCTACAAGATCCAAAATTAATAAAGTGTCGGGACATACCCCCGATTATAGCCAAAACAAAGTCTAAACAAAGTCTGAGATATAGAATATAAAGACTACGAAATAAAGCCTTACGAAATGTGGAAGCTCACCACTTCAATGTCAACTCACAAACTAACTCGAGCACCTGTTCACTGTGTAGAAAAACTAGAAGAAGTTCTGGTACCTCGCATAAGGATACAGCATCAGAAGATAGTTAGCGGTTGGAGCGCTAGCATGTAACTCAGGGATAGAGGAATAAAATAATGACATCATTCAAAACCAAGTCAAATAACCATATGCAATCACATATATACATATATATATATATCATGTTGGGATAGAAAACAAGGCTTAGCATACGTTTAAACACCGCTGTATAGAATAATCGTCATCTAATAAGACACCCATAAATATATATATATATATAGATATATAGATATATACATACATATATATCATGTCAGGATAGGGAACAAGGCTTAGCATATGTTTAAAAACCTTAATCTAGGTTGTGTAGCATAACCGTCACCTAACAAGATACCCACGGGCTATATGAGCCCAGCTCTTCCCTAGCTGGAAGGACCCTAGTGTAGCCGCACAAACCAGAGAATATCCATAACCATATATGTCTTTATGGGGGACTTGAACATCCCAGCATAATCAAGGTGACTTAAGCATCAATGTATACAATATGGGGGACTCGAACCTCCCATTCATATATCCATTCGGGGGACTCGAACCACCCGATCATATAGACACTCGCACCATCTATCACGGCTTCTAGTGTTAGTCCTTTGAACTCTACTTTCATGGCCCAGCTACACATTTCGCTTTAAAGCCCAAATTAAAACCTTCATTACACATATACACAATCATTAATCAAATTACTTATCAAAGGTATCTCGTTGGTATCGTCATACAAACTCCACTTGCAAGCGTACAACATGACATAACCATTATTAATCAACTTGGGGCTCAAACTCATTGTCTAAACGAACACATTAATTTAATTCAACCTTTTAGGGACTCGAACCCATTTAGCAATTCAAACCAATTTATGGCCAACAAGGTTTTCATAAAACCATTTATCAACCACTTACATTATTAGGCCAATGCCTTAGTTCAAAACACAACTCAAAATATGACAAGATTATTCTGATAGGAAATTTCACAAACGGGTTGAGGGCATACCATTATCAAACCATTATTCAAGTCAAAAACCATCAAGTTAGGGTTAACTATGACCTCTTAATTTAAAACATAATTCCCAAACACCCACATGTGCAAAACTATTATCAAAATATATATAATCACAATTTAAGTCATGAGAAAACAATACTCAACATTATGCATTCAAACCCTCAACCATAATTTTCAAAACCACCATTATTGTTTTATGAACAATGTTTAAAACATATTTTTTTGTGAACTGACAATGAAGGAAGAGTCACATGCATGAGTTATGAAAATTCACGAAGAGATTTTGATCCTTAATCTTCTAGATGACCCCCTTAAAGAAACACTAGCACAATCTTTCTTGAGAAGTTTTTGGGAGAGTTTAGAGAATGTTTAATCTTCTAAAGTGTAGAATGAAGCCCAAGAAGTGTTATAAGACGTGGGGTCTTAAGGAATTGGTGTTGGAAATGTCCAAAATACCCTCAGCTTAAAAGTTGTAGAAAACTCGCAGGCAGGTATGAGTTGACCCTCCAACTCGTCACCACAACATACGAGTCGTACCTTCAAGTCATCACCAGAATAGAAAGTTGAACACCATATTCTTTCCAACATATGACTTCCTTGACCAACTCATCACTAGTCCATATAACTAGTACCATCAAGTCGTATCCAAAGCAGAACATCAAGAGCTAGACACTGGACAACTTACGATTGGAGCCTACCTTCTCGTCACATTATCATACGACTCGTATTGAGTCTCTCATAGCTAGGATAGAATTTGGTCAACAACACACTGACCAACATACAACTAGGGTCCCTAGCCATCACCACACCATACGACTTGTGGTGTAAGTCGTATGATGAACAGAAAGTTCAACACTCAAGAAATTTACAAGGGCCAAAGTTTGGGGTGCTTCATTATGCAACTGAAAAGATATTGACTTATTTCATAACTTTTTTTATTTAATATATCAAAAGTTTACATGTATTTAAGATGTATGATGAAAAGTATTTAAAATGTGTCGCGAATATATTTTGATATATTTGAAAAAGTTATCAAAAATGTGTTTAAAAAGTTCTAGATTTCTATTTGAATGAATTTTAGACTTAACTATTATTTATGTTCGATACATATGTCTTGAAATGTCTTTTTTTTTTATTACATGTTTTTGATACCTATTTTTGCAATATATAAAAAGGTACCAGAAACTATGTTGAAAATATTTCAGCTACATTTTTTTTTTGTGTGTATATATATAACACTATGCTAAAGTTATAAAAATTCTATATTATGAATATTTTGACTTCATATAATTTTTCAATATATTTTTTGTCGTTGATATATTTAAGTTGTTTGCAATATAATGTTATTGTGTCCGAGTTGTAATAATTAATTTGATCTTAGCATTGTTGATCAGTTATATGTATCAATAATATGTATCAACTAATTTTTCTTCATTTATAAAATTTTATATCTAAAGAGATATTTTCACAGACACATACATGATGTTCAACATATTTAATGGAACAGAAATATTTATGTTGTTGATATATTCCTATATTTCATATTTTTCTGATACAATGTACCTGAAAGATGTTGAAAATTATTTTCTGAACATATTATTATCAAAATAAAATTGATACATATGTTTTTTACATGTCTGGCATATCTATACTTGGCATTTGTTTCTAACACAAATAATTCATTAGGTATCTTCATTGAAAGGCGGTCATATACACTAACAACTACTCTATTCTTTACCGTCTTTTCGTGAGGAACTCCATCTCTGATGAACTCGAGTCATCAAAAATATCACTTTTGTCTGACCGCTACTTCCCGTTCATCACCACACCACCTTTAAACACACTAAATTAATGAGTCTAGAGCCTAAAGGATAAATTTTTTCCATTCAAAATTGTAATGGGGCATATAGAAATGAAAATTTTTCAAAACAGACAAGATAAACACTGGTGTTTATCTTGTCTATTATATAATTAACGACGTCAGTCACATGGTAAAGTACAAGGTAAAATCATAATTTTACCTTACAAGGTAAATGGAGTCAATTACCTTAACTTTGGTAGGGGTTAGGAATTTAATGACACCAACGTACTCCATCCGTCTATCTTTATTTATCCACTTTTCTAAGTTGAGATATCCAACAATACCTGTCCAGTTTATGAAATCAATGAATAATTTATCTATTTTTACCTATTTTACTCTTGATATTAAATATAATATATCACTCTTTGCATTTTTCAAAGAAATAAAATTTATTATATTCAAAGGTGATACAGTAAAATCACCCATTTACTTATTGTTTCTTAAGGCATATGTCAAGTCAAAAGTAAATAAGTATTTATGAAAGAAGGGAGTATTTAGTGAAGAATTTATTTCAACTGTAGTGCAAGGTTGATAGACTGGTTTACCTTAGAAGGTAAAATGTGTCTCTTACCTTATTAATTTTCTTTTATAAGTCACCTATTTCATTCATGTCTTATTTGCATTATTTGTTTGTTCACCCATTTCACTCTCTTCATTCACATTATTTGGGTGTTTATTCTTATTCTTGTTCAAAGTCTATTTCATCAAAAATTTTGCACTTTAAGGTATATTTTAATCACCTTTTTATATAATTATTCCAATACCTAACAAACAAGTATGTAGTATTAATGTTATTAATCATCTTTTTAGCTAACTACTTTGCCAAATTTTGTCGTTATCATACCAACTTGTTAAGCCTAAACCTACGTTGAGTCATTATTGTCTATTTAATTCCTTTTGAATTTGTTGTTTGCACAACAAAGATATTAAATTTGGTCATGCATGTGTAAGAAACTTTTCCTTTATATTCCGGACTCCCTTTAGTTGCATGCATGTGTAAATTGGTCAATTCATCAAATAATTACTTGACATAAATGTTCATGAAATACATATCAAAATTAGTTTTAATTTTTTTTTGTATAGATATGGAATATCAATAGTCTGTCCACCCAGGATCATCACAGTATGACGTATATGCCACGCGAAGTAAGCATCAGTCTGAGGCTATTTGGAGAGGCAAATTAAAGAAAGAAAAGGCATGTCTGATAGTGTGTGATGATAATGATTTTTGAAAACATGTCAGAAATCATTCGTTCTATCTTCGTCTTCTTAATTATTTTAATATTTGTGATTTTAGGGGCGTTATAGATATTGGATACATTTTCTATGATTATTTTCTTATTATGGCACTGGTTGAAAGGCAGCGGCCGGAAACACATACCTTTCATCTAAGAAAGGTGAAACGACAATAACCTTACAAGACATGACACTATAGCAGATGTGATTGAACCACTATAGGACACCGAATATTACGCACCGAATTTCCATCATACAAAACTTCAACACTTCAATGTAAATTTACTCTTATCATTCATCTTAAAATAAGAAATGATAAGGTTCAACAAATTTTTGAGTAATGAATTTTGACAATTTTTTTTTTGAATTGATGCAAATAAAAAAAACCTACGCTCACACTCTTTATATAGCACCGTGAATTTTAAAATTGTTACAAAATAAATGTGGAATCCTACCTTACAAGAGTGAACATGAGATCCTACCTTATAAGGTGAGAGTCCATACTTGACTTACAATCAACAAGCAAAAAGGAATTTATTCCTTCTCTTGTTAGCAGTACATCCCATCTTGCAGAAACTCCTTCCTAGGGGAATTTATTTCTCACATTTTTAATCAAAGGATAAGGTAAGTGACTAAAATGATAATTTTACCCTATATTTTTTCAATCAAAAGATAAGGTAAGTGACTCTAATTACCTTGTAAGATAAAATCACAATTTAATCTTAAACTTTATCATATGACTAACATCGTTAGCTATATAATGGACAAGGTAAATACCTACTTTGTCCGTTTTGAAATTTCTCCATTTCCATATGAAAAAACTTCCTCTTTTCATCCTCCATTAAAATATTGAAAAACAACCATCAACTTTGACCTACAACGCCATTAAAATGCCCATTTTATTTTCTCCATTAAATGATCAACCAAACTCCACCTTCCCCTATGTAAACTCTTTGTTTCTTACTATCTTAAACCTATTTTGTCAATTTTTTTCACATATTCATTTAATTTTCCTTTCTATTTTTTATAACAGTTTACTTTATTTTGAAAAAGAACAAAGATGAAAAAAATAAAAGTTACTTGTGTTTTGGTGTTGTATTAGGATGAATCTATTTTGGAATGGTTTTTGCGGAAGAGATGGGGACGCATAGAAGATAAAGTGTAGAAATATCTTTTAATGGGTGTATCTAATGGTCTTCTCTGTTAATGGTGTGCTCTGTTAATGACGCTAATGAAAGGAGTATTTCTGGTTGATGGTAAAATCAAATTATTGGGGTGATGTAGGCGTGAATTTTGAGTGAAATTACTAAAAACATATCTATGGGAAGGTAACCTATAATTTTAGGTAGAGCTGTCAATACGGACCGTCCCAACTCATTCGGACTAACTCACATGGGCTTTGAGTTTGACGGAGCAGGTCAGGCTAGCCCATAAAAATATGGGCCAAAAAAATACAAAGTTCACACCATTACTCTGTGGGTTACGGGTCTCACAGGCCAGCCCACTTTTTAAGAAATAATATTTTATAATTTAATTTTAGAATATTAATAAACATAAATATTACCAGATAATATTACAGTGTTAAATACTTGTTAATCAAGTCACCAACATTCCAAAAAATACTCCTACTAGCAAAATTCAATAACTTTTGACATGATATCCTTTGAACCAAATAAAAATACTAATAAGCAATCTAAATAGTTGCATGTATTTGACTTACGGACCGACCCACGGGCTAGCCCAACCTACATTGCTCAAGCCCCATGGGCCACAAGCTTATACGAGCCCAGCTAAAAAGCCCTATTCTTAAATGAGCTGCAAAAATTGAACCCAACTCCATCAAATTACAAGTCGGGTTGAGCCAGCCCTACGGGCCTGGCCATATTGACGGCTCTAATTTCGGGATGAAAAATTTTGAATATGGAATGCGAGACTTGGGGCAACAATAGTGGCACATTGAGGCATTGAGAAGGACTTGATATGTATTATGATTCTTAGTTCTGAAATTTTGTGTAATTGTTTAAAAGGTAATGAACCAACAAGAAGAGTAATGTACATAAACTTCAATTTTACAGAGCATTTACTCTTTGATGCCAATTGCATACTCTATCTACTCGTAAATGTAAGATTGTTAAATATTAGAGCTTCGGAAATTTGACCTTTTAAACATCCCAATGCATCTCAGTATCTTATCCATAAACCACGGACTAGAAATTTGTCAGGTTGCTATAACTAAAAGTTTAAAGAATGGAATGACAGATATGGCAACTCTGCCAGCACCATTTGGCAAATGACCCAGTTATTTATAGATGAGATTTGAAGCGACGCAAAAGAGGACATCGTTGTCCAACTGCCTGAGAATATGCTAAGAAACATGTCATATTCCTGGACCTGGAAATGTGTGTTAGTGTCACCACAGATCGATCACCAATATAGAATTGTACATACATGATAGAATATGATTTGATTCAGCTAATTTACCAAGCCAAAATTTTGCAGCCAAATTCCAGCAGGCCAGAGATCTGTTAGGAATTCATAAAACCAACTAGATTGAAACTTCCAGACCTTCTTCCTTGCTCTTTTGTTTTCTGATCCTTTCTGATTGAGATACAAGCAGCTCATAAACTCTTTTCTTCAACTACAAAAATGCAACCGAAGATGTCAGAACATACTATTTATTTGTGTTCAAGTAGAAAAAGACTAGCAAATTGTCGGAATGATCAGATCCTGTTGCTAAGTGCTAAAAGATATCAACATTCAGAAAAGAAACAACTCTGAGGAAATTAAGATTTCTCTAGAAACTCCTAGACAATAGATATTTTTGTAGTAGACAAGTCTTTTGGTTTAGATAGAATGAGTGTGGTTAGTGAGCCACATATATATTTAGTTTTGTGTGAGATATTTTGCTCATTATTTGGTTTCTGATCCTCACTATATATACAACAAAAGGGCATGTATAGGGTGTACACACCAAACCGCCAAGTCAAATCGAACCAACAAACCAAACCAAACAGAGAAAAAAAACGATTAGAGGTTTGGTTTGGTTGGTTTGGCATTAGCAAAAAAATTGACCACTCTTGATTTGATTTGGTATTAACCAAAAACAAATCAAATCGAACCCAAACCAAACCGACAAAATATATATATAATTTTAACTTTCTACACATAAAAAAATATTAACTATAATCTACTTTCTAAATACTTTTTAAATTAGTTTTATTAATTTTCAATATTTAGAAAGTAGATGCAGATATATTTTCAGATTTTGGCCTTTATGTTATAATATTTGTCCATTAATTGATAACTAAATGATTCAAAACCCAATATAAACTTAAAATCTAAAACTTTTCACTCTTCGATCATTCTTCATCCTACTTTTTAGTTTCCAAATACTACTCGACTCCTTGTTTTCCATAATTGTAGTTTCCCACTAGCACATGAGTGAAAACATTTTTGATCTCGCCTACAATCACAATATAATCATAAAAACTACAGATTATAAAAAAAAATCGAGTAAAACCGAAAGAATAGACTAAAACCTAAATCAAAATAATTGATTTTATGTTGGTTTGATTTGGTTTATAGATTTAATAAACCAACATGATTGGTTTGTTTTTATTATTTTATAAAAAAAAAAAAAAACCAACCCGACATATGTAGACCCCTAAACATGTGTAATGATCTATCTAGAAAGCGAAATAGAACTCCAAAATTCAGCTTTGTTCTTCTTATCTGTAGATTTTTTGTAGCAATTTACAGTTGTGTTGTTCCACTATTATAAGTTGTAGCCTTAAGATCCTTCTTTCATTTCATTTTAACATGGTATCAGAACTTATTTCTTAAAGGATCTGAACCAAATCTTGTATATTAGCTCATCAATTTCTATTTTTTCATGAATTAGATGTCGGAAGACATGGCACAAGAAAATCAGCCAACGGCGGGTCCTCCAATTTTACGGGAAAGAATTATCATATTTGGGTTATCAGGATGAATACTTATTTGAAGGCTCTCAACTTGTGGGAAGTTGTTGAGAGACGATGTAACTCTCAATGAAATCAAAAAGTATGAGTTAGTGACTGGATCTCTGAGAGCTCTCACTTGCATACATTCAAGTCTTACGGAAGTGACGTTTATGAAAATTATGGCTTGTGAAACAGCGAAAGAGGCCTGAGATAGTTGACGGAAGGAGTTTAAAGGTAGCAACATAGAGAAGTCTATTAGGCTCTTAACTTTGAAGAGGGAGTTTGAGCTCTTGAAGATATAAAACTCGGATAGTGTAAAAGAATACTCTTCCAAATTAACGGAGATTGTGAACTAGAATACTTGGTGATAACTTTCCAAATCAGATATATGTGCCTAGATGTTTGTGAGTCGTGTCAATTTGGTAAATTGCATAAACGATCCTCCTAAAGGAAAGTCTTTGGAGGGCAAAGAAAAAGCTAGAGTTGGTTCATAAAAATATATGTGGACCAATGAGGACGGCTTCTTTGAGTGGAAACCAATACTTTATTCTTTTTGTGGATGATCTCACTCGAATAACGTGAAATCTACTTTCGAATTAGCAAAGCACAGGTGTTTTCTGTTTTCAAAGATTTCAAGGCTATAGTTGAAAATGAGAGTGGTTACCAAGTGAAGTACATCAGGTCTGATAACGGAACTGAATATACTTCGCATCAATTCAGCAACTATTATAAAGATTTGAGTACTCAGCAGCAGCAATTTACTGATAGCTACACTCCAAAATAGAACAAGGTTTTTGAAAGGAAGAACAGTACAGTGATGGAGATGGTGAAATGCATGTTGACAGAGAAAAAGATATCTAAATACTTTTGGGTCGAGGCAATCAATACCACAATCTATCTGCTTAATAGATTACCAACTAAAGCAGTCCAAGACATGACACAATTTGAAACATGAAAGGGAATAAAGCCATCTGCAAGACACTTGAAAGTATTTGGTTCTGTGTGCTATGCACATGTTCCAGATGCTAAAAGAGGCAAATTGGACAGCAAGACAGAACTCTGTATTTTGTTGGGTAATAGCACAGTTGCAAAAGGCTATAAAGTGTATGATGTTAATACGAAGAAGGTGCTTATCAGTACAGATCTTATGGTGGACGAGTCTAGTTACTATGATTGAGATCGACATATTGTTGTAAAGAACCAACACAGGAGAACTTGACTTGCAACTCCTAATCCGCAAATGAGTGATACTTTCTCTAGTCCTATTGCTGGAACAAAGCACAGTTCAGATGTTGAGATATTTTGCTTATTAAGAGGTTTGTGATCCTCACTATATATACACAAAAAGGCATGTGTAATTATAGAAAGTGAAATAGAACTCCAAAATTCAGCTTTCTCCTCCTTCATCTGCAGATTTTGTAGCAACTTAAAGCTGCATTGTTCTACTATTACGGCTTGTAGCCTTAAGATCCTTCTTTTCTTTAATCTTAACAAAAATAGTGTCAAGTAAACTATTACAAGTGTGAGCATAAGGTACTTGCAAGAACTAATTATATCTCTTCACAAGGAACCTATGAAATCTAAGTAGTTTCAGCATTTACATAATTTTTCTTACACCAAAAATACAAAGACAAAATACATTTTGACTATTCCTATTTATAGAACTATTTTCTTCAAAACGTCTAACATTTCCCTCTAACCACACAGTCTATCGCATAAAAGCTGGGATAGATTTCCTCTTCTTTTGCCTTACAGATTACCCCATGTTGACATTCAATTTTGGCTCTCCAAGCCAAAAATTAACGCTTTCATGCTTCCTGGCCGTTAAAGGACACAAAATATAATCTTTTACACATTTTTTATAATTTTTAACAAATTAGGATTTTTACTAATCTATTATCATATTTTAACTTTGCATAATTTATTGATAACTATCCTTAATTTCTTAATTTTTAAAAATTTTATCCATTTAGTATCATTTTAATATTTTTGCCACAGTTATTTGCATGCGCATAAGACATAACACTACAATTCTTTACTGCACTATAATTTTAATTGTTGATAGCATAATATATTTTTTCAAAGATAATTATAATTAATGTTTACATTTTTCTGTAATTATATATAGACATTTATATTTTTGTACATTATTTAGTACGGTCCGCAAACGTAAGTCGACTCAATTATTTTAATACACAGAGCAAAAAATGAATCAAGTCAAAGTCTCATCACGTTTAAAAAGATGACACTTGAGGTGACGAATTGGGGATTCTTTGGATAAAAATTCTTTCCACATTGATTAAAAGAACAAAAAATCTATGGGATAATAACTCATTGTTTAAGTGGGCATTTGGATTGGCTTATTTTTAGATGTTTTTAGCTTTTAAGCACTTTTTTAGTTTTGATGGTATTCGGCAAAGTAAAAAAGTTCTTTTAAGCACTTATTTTTAAGTCAAAAAGTGTCAAAATAAGCCAAAAGCCAAAAGTAGGATAGTACTAACTTATGGCTTTTGGCTTATAAGCTCCTTATTAAAAGTCAATCCAAATACCCCCTAAATTATGCTTTAAGGGGACAAGAAGGGTTATTTTTTTATTTTTTAGGCAAAGAAAGGAGCTCTTTTTTATAATAAGTAAATGAAGGGGCACTAATTGTTTCACACATATTAATTGGAAGTTTCAATCTCAAAGAAAGGTATAGGTTCAATTTTGCACAGTCATTTCAATCTTATTAAACACACACTACCGCAAACACACACTCACGTAAAACACACACCCAAAATCAGATTCTCTCATCCTCTCTCACGACTGCTGGAGATCAGGTCAGCTCCAACACACCACCACAAGCCGCCACCACTGCGTCGCCCCTCCTCTCTTTCCCCCTTCCTTTCCAGTCACCTCTTGCTGGAGGTGGTGACCGACCAAGCTTTGACCGAACACCGCTATCCTGCCGCCCTCTTTCCTCTTTCCCTCTTCTCCGTCGTTGCTTCGCCGGAAGATGTTGGCCGACGAAACTTTTGGCTGCTTCTATTACGTTGTCATCCTTCACCCCATTTTTTGCACTTTATTTTTCCATGTTTTTTACAGATCTGGCCGGTTGTTATATTTTCGATGTTCGCAGTGAAAGCAACGCCTCCCTTTCCCTCATTTATCGCAGATCTTTTCAGAAATATCTCACTCCGACAACCTTATTTTCATTGAATGTTCATTTACTGTGGGAACTGAAATCATCCATTGTTTTTGTCGGCCATTAATTGTTGTGTTTGAACCCTTCCGGACAAGCACCATTTTTTTGGAAAACTTTTGTATGTTTTGTGCATTGTTTTTAACTTGTGACTACTAGTAATCATCTCCGTTGCTGCTGCTATATTTTGTGACTGTTTTGGCTATTTTTTACAATATTTTTGTTAATATTATATTACTCTTTGCAGAAAAGAATCTTACTCCATTGATTTTAATTCATTGCCTACTCTATGACTGACTTGCTACTATTTTAAAATGCCCTAGACGACGGTTTGGTCCTTTAAAATTTTATTTAACTGATAATGAACACAGTTGGCTGATGAAGAAATTTTTCGTCGATTTTTTAGGCCTCCACAAATAAAAAGACGGATATTACGTATATAATACATAATAAAATAAATAAATTCGGTCAATGATGAAATTTTTATAATATCACGACAATAGAAAAAGTTTTACGAATCGTATCTTGACAAGACAATTTAGGACGACCGATAAATTGAGCAACCACTTCATAGCCGCAGCGTATCTAAAATTTAATTCGAAATCGCTCTTTAACGAAAAATTATATTTTTATATGCGCACATAATTTTCAATTTATTTTGATAATTATCTATTTGTTACTAACATTTTTACTAAAAGTGTTGTATAGGTTTTAAAAAATACATGTCAGAAATAATACTCAAAAGGAGAGTTTAAATATTTTTTTTGTATTTTTATATTCTTACAATTGTATAAATAATAATCATAGAGAAAACTTTATTTTTGGGGCGTGGGGGAAAATATTTTACTTATACAATATTTATCATGCGTTTATGCAAATTTAAGCCGTTAATATTTATCTTAAATTGATTCAAATATTTAATCAAATAATTTAAACTTTTTACACTAAAAAATATTACATAATTTTTTTCTTTAAAATTATTTTTCCTTTTTAATCTTTTCTTTTTCTTTTCATACATATTCTTATATACTTTTGTTTATATATCTTCACATACTTTTATATATATTTTTTTACGACAATACACGTATTATATTATTTTAATACACATTTTATATTTGTATTTATAAATATTATTTTTTTCTTTTCCTCTTTTAATAAACCTAAGTCTGGCTGGAAACCATATTTATGGATTCTAAAGGATGTCTGACCCCTTTCATTCGAAATAATTTGAATCCTTACCTTGAATCTAAACTGATTTCGTAGATTAAAACACAAATCATACATGTTAATAACTAAATCGGTTTCCTTATTTTCCTTAAAAATTAGGTGGCGATTCCGTATAAAAATTAATTCTTTTAGAGTCCATAAGTCATGCTTGTTTTAACCTAAGTAAAAATAGGACATGACAATTTGACGGCTCTGTGTGGGACTCATGGTTCTAGCCATTACAGACTCAATTAAATAATTAAAAAAATTTAATTTATTTATGTATTTTACCTTAACTATTTTATGTGTTTATCGTACTGATATGATATAATTCGTTTATTTATTATTATTGTATATAATTGTTAATTTGTTATTGCTTTATATAAACTGACATTCCGTTCATATTTCCTTTATTTTTTAAAAATGACACTCACACACAAATTATACACGTGGATTGTACATCGTACTTTCCCAAAAGTCTTTCAAAACACCTTACTTTAGAGAGTCGGCACATACGTAAGGTGAAGGGAGTTTTACTTCCATGGGACCACATATCTTCTCATATAGGAAATTCAAGTCATTGTCTGTTCACCTTTAGTCAACATAGGATAGAGCTAAACCAACATCTTTTTAGGTACATGTATCATTAATCAACTTTATCCAAACGTCCGAAGGGTTCACGACCCAAGTGACACATTATCATAGTTTCTGTATATATTTGAAGAATGATTATGCCTATATATTAACTATTTGTTCTAAATTGATTATACTTTAGTGGGAAGGTGTAATCTAACCTTTGTTTTGCAGGCGTATCAGTTAAAAAGTACACCTTAGCAACATTGCCACTAACTGCATGTAAGTTTGAACTATGTTTTGACCTTATTCTTGTCCTAACAAGATACGTAGGCAACCCTGTATTAAAGTTTGGTCTCTTCACTATTTCAGAATAATTTTTCCGTTAGTCAAACTGGGGCAATTTTCTGGAACAATTCAAAGACGCTCTCCAAAAGTCTTTAAGAGCACAAATCAATAGCTCATCGGATCCAAATCTCAATGACATTTGTTCTTAGCCGGCCTGCCTCCAGATCCTCACCCAATTTTGATTCGAGAATACCTAGCTTCTTTTTTTGAACATCGAAAATAATTAAATTTATGGCGTATCGATCCTCACTTTTAAAAGAAAAGGTTCAACATTCTCTCAATCATAACAATCCTGCTAACTGCGGCAAAATAATGTCATAACTTCTTCAATGTCTGGCCTTTTCAATTTTGTCAACATACTGAAGTAGTGTTAAAGCTTTCCTCATGCTTGACACACCCATCCTCTCGATCATTAGATCGGACTCAAGTAGTTCCTTCCTGGTCGTATTTCACATCATTTTCAACGATGACCACCATTTCTTGACAATCATACATGCCCTATGCAAATTCACAAAATTGGCCTGAACTACGCAGACCTGATTCTTGTTTCCACAAGATACGTAGGCAACCCTCATTTGGGTTCAGTCCCATTCTTTTCAAAACAAAAAAAAAATTGACTTTGTTGGTACCAATATAGTTAGGAGTGCATAAGAAAGAACAAATTGGTATGATGAAAAGGACAGACTTCATAGTGAACCAAAAATTCTTTTAGTACCTTTTATCTTGCATACATCTAAGACAAAAATGAAGTCAACCTCATCGTTTCATGTGCAATGTGTGGTAAGCTTTAGCTTCATTCATTGCATTGCATTATTGATCTAGAACTTGGCCTAAATGTCTGTTGAGGCAAAATTCTGAGTTACACTTGATTTGGGAAAGGATCATACGTCTTTTTAACCCGATTGTGTCTTTCACAGCCCACTAAATGGACATTAATTCCTAGCATCCCCCTTTTGAGCCTAAAATGTTTCTTTGGACAACCGTTTTTGAGCCTATACCTTTTTGAGTGTTTACATGCACTATTCCTCTTTTGGCCCTACCTCCTTGAGCATACTAAATACGTGCAAATTACAGAAGAAGATTCAAGATCAACGACACAAAATGCAAAGGATATATTGTCACAAACGAACAAAAATTAGAAAAAAAATGACTTCCGAAGGAGCAAACCCCCACCCCTACCCCACCCCCAAAAAAAAAAAGAAAAAAATATATTTTCTTAAAAAACAAGGGGAAACTACAGCACAAGATTCAAAAGAAGTCTAAGCAAATACAAAACAAGGAGCAACGAAGCAGAACGAAGAATATCACGCGTCAAAGCGCAACAAACGTCGAAAGCACAAATACAATGTAATTCTCATTGAGAAATTAGTCACTTTCATCCCAAATATTATCCTACCCATCCCAAACCTACATTACAAGCCGATAACAATTCCAACAAAATCTTATCCCAAATGTTCTCACATTAGTGGATACTTACATAAGGTCAAGCCTATGGTATCACAATTGCGTACATTGAATTTTTTTCCTGAGTATGAGTATATTTCTCTAAATGTCTCCAAATTCAAAAAGAACATTAATCAAATATGTATGAGTTGCAACAACTATAGGGGTATTAAGTTATTGAGCCACACGATGAAGATTTGGGAGAGAATGGTAGAGTGGAGGTTGAGAAGGATTGTATCTATTTCGGAAAACTAGTTTGGATTTATGCCTGGGCGCTCGACGACGGAGGCAATTCACCCAGTGCAGAGACTAGTGAAACAATACAGGGAAAGAAAGAAGGACCTGCACATGGTGTTTATCGACTTGGAGAAGGCATATGATAAAGTCCCTAGGGAAGTCCTTTGGAGATGCTTGGAGGTGAGTGGGGTCCCGGTGACGTATACCAGAGCGATCAAGGACATGTATGATAGAGCTAAGACCCAGGTGAGGACTGCGGGAGGCGATTCAGAACATTTCCCGATCTTGACTGATATAAGAATAATCAGAGAAACACGAAACAACTCCAAAACAGTTCGAAAATCTTAAGGATCCGAGGACCTTTTTGGAGACCACTCTCGGATTCACTACCAACAACAAGAATACAAGATATAATGGTGTGATTTAACACCAAAACAGCAACAACAACAACAACAACAACAAGATGAACTCAAGATGATAAACAAGAAGACACAAGATTCGGATTTAACAATAACAACGAGAACACAAGATTACAACACAAACAATAAACAAGATTACAAGAAGATAAAAGGATAGATAGATAGACCATATGAAGGTATAATCTTAAGAACCCAAGAATGGACAATCTTGGACCCTTAACACTACACACAACAATAAACCTATCTCTTACAAAGACACAAGATCGGATTCCACCTCCCAAGCATCAATGTTTCCAAGCATTTTACAATCACTAGCGATTTTACACTAGATCTTGTCCTAGTTTCGGTTGGTGGCTTTTCCAAGCCCTAACTATGGTGTTTCAAGTCTTACAAGACTTACAAATATCATCCAAAAACTGAGTGAATAATCCCTAATATGTTCCTTATATATTACAAAACAAATAGAAGTTAAAATGACCAAAAAGGCCCTTTAAGAATGGGTACCCATCTAGTGCAATTTATGGGCTGATTTGGGTTCATTTTGGGCCTCTTTTACACTTCAATTGCACATGCCAAGGCTCGGGTCCAACACGCATTCTCCTAAGTCCATATCCGTGATTATTCCCGTATCATCCTCTCCATCTTGAGAGGAATTTGTCCACAAATTCACGGCTTCACCTCGTTCAATTGATCACTTTAAAGAAAACCTACTCAAAACAATCCGCAAACAGTCACAAAACAAGTCAAAAATAGTCCACAAAATCATGAAGAATCCGAGGGCTTAATAACAACAAGTCTCAGCCAAAATCTTCATTTTGAACCTTGGTTTCCCCTCCATCTTGAGTCTTGTCTTCAATCTCATCCGAAACAAGTCTCCTACCATCATACAAATATTGTAGTAGTCTCCATATCCTTCATGTTTCTTTCTACCATACTCCTCTATATGGATATATCGGTTTTGGTGAAGTGGAGTTTCGGTTGAGAGAAATGATTTGGTAAGGGGGAGCTTCGGTTGTGGAGCTTGGATGGGAGGAAATTGTCTTCCAAGTCCCTTTTGTTGGGCTTGATCGAATTGCGGGGGAAGTGACTCATTTAGGTCTCGGGCTTGAGGACATTTGTTGGCTTGGCTTATGTCTATGTCATTTAGTGGTGGTCTTGGAGGGTTGATCGTTTGAGGTAAAGCTTCAGGAGTAGAAACATGAGAGTTTCTTCGACTCTCCACTCGATCCAACCTCTCAAGTATAGTAGACATATCCGAGCTCAATTTGTGAAGACCCACATTCGCCTTAGCTATTTCTTGGGCAATAGCATCAAGGTGGGACAAAATGGTGTCCATTATGGCAAAGGAGTTACCTACAAAAATAGAAAACACATTAGTTGTACAAAAACATCCCACTCTCTCTTTTTATTTCTCGACTCTCGGATCCCTCACACTCAATCTCACAAGTGTTGCAAGCTTGCTTGTACTCCGACTGGTGTTGAGAGGTGAATCCAACGTTGACAAGGACTTCAAAGAGTAAGAAAAACACAAGGACGTATTACAATGACTCAAAATAATTAAGACACAAAGGAAAGTTGACACGAAGAACAGGTTCAAAACTAATTTACAATCTAGTAAATGATCACTAGCTTGTAAATTAGTATTGAAATCAACAAACAAAACGAAGAAAAAACAAATTGAAACTAGAAGATCAAAAATTGAGCTTAAAAATTTTGTCGTGTGAACAGTAAAACGTGACGTGGCAGCCACTATTAGTTCAGTTTTATCAAGTTGTTAATTTCAAAATTTCAAGTCTTGGTCAATTTTCAATTTGGACCTTTGGTGGAACTTGTTCAATGGAGGGAAATACAAACTAGTCTTTGGAGCTTCTTTTCAATTCAAAATTCAAGACTCAAAAGTCTTTGACTAGACTTGTACAACCCTTAAAACATGGACCCTTGTTTTATGGAAAAGTGGTAGAGATGTGATGTAAAGTCTTTTGGTGGTTAGGGGTCTTTCAAGACTTAACAAGTTCTATACCTTGTATTTCACCTTTTGAAGATCTAAGATAACTTTAACATTAACAAGGTGATGAATATGGTGAAGAACTTCAAAAACACAACCACCACAACAAGAACAACCAACAACAATCTCCCAAGAACAACAACAATTCCATAACAACAAGGTCAACTACAAACCTCCAACAACAATTCTATCGGCCAAGTCTTTAGTGTGCTATTTTCGGTTTTAACAAGATATGAAGGTTGTGACGAGCTTCAAGAACAACAATAACATCCTACAAAATTACAACAACATCCACACGGCTAACTTCAAATCCATAACAACAAGAACAACAACAATGGGCCAAGTTTATGTTCACAACAACAACTTTGAACAAGTTCAAGCTTAAGTTTAGATCTAGACTCAAAGTGTTAGTGGATAAGAAAACTAACACTAGAAACAACAAAACAAACAAGAACACTACTAGATCTAGACACACAACAAAAAAATCTCGGCCAAGACACTTCACACGAACAACTTTCGGCCAAGAACAAAAAAAAATGGACAGATTTCACCCGTTTTCTGGAATTTTCAGATTTCAACTTTTTTTTTTAATTTATTTTTCAAGTGAGCTAGCCCAAGATTTGATCTTGTAGGAACAAGATCAAGCCATGCTCTGATACCAAATGATATAAGAATAATCAGAGAAACACGAAACAACTCCAAAACAGTCCGCAAATCTTAAGGATCCGAGGACCTTTTTGGAGACCACTCTCGGATTCACTACCAACAACAAGAATGCAAGATATAATGGTGTGATTTAACACCAAAACAGCAACAATAACAACAACAAGATGAACTCAAGATGATAAACAAGAAGACACAAGATTCGGATTTAACAATAACAACAAGAACACAAGATTACAACACAAACAATAAACAAGATTACAAGAAGGTAAAAGGATAGATAGATAGACCACATGAAGGTATAATCTTAAGAACCCAAGAGTGGACAATCTTGGATCCTTAACACTACACACAACAATAAACCTATCTCTTACAAAGATACAAGATCGGATTCCACCTCCCAAGCATCAATGTTTCCAAGCAATTTACAATCACTAGCGATTCCACACTAGATCTTGTCCTAGTTCCGGTTGGTGGCTTTTCCAAGCCCTAACTATGGTGTTTCAAGTCTTACAAGACTTACAAATATCATCCAAAAACTGAGTGAATAATCCCTAATATGTTCCTTATATATTACAAAACAAATAGAAGTTAAAATGACCAAAAAGGCCCTTCAAGAATGGGCACCCATCTAGTGTAATTTATGGGCTGATTTGGGTGCATTTTGGGCCTCATTTACACTTTAATTGCACATGCCAAGGCTCGGGTCCAACACGCATTCTCCTAAGTCCACATCCGTGATTATTCTCGTATCATTGACAGGGTTGCATCTGGGATCTACTCTTAGCCCGTTTTTGTTTGCTTTGGTTATGAATGTGTTGACGCGGCGTATCCAAGGCGAGGTGCCCTCGTGTACGCTTTTTGCAGACGATGTGGTTTTGATTGACGAGACTCGGGGGGTGTGAATGATAAATTAAAGGTGTGGAGACAGACCCTTGAATCTAAAGGGTTCAGGTTAAGTAGGAGCAAGACCGAATATTTGGAATGTAAGTTTAATGTCTCGAGGGAGGTGGACGAGGTGGTAGTAAGGTTGGATTCTCAGGTGGTGTGTAAGAGGAATAGTTTCAAGTACCTAGGGCCATGATTCAGGAGAATGGTGAGATTGACGAGGATGTCTCTCACTGGATCGGGGTGGGATGGATGAAGTGGAAGCTCGCCTCGAGAGTGTTGTGTGATAAGAAGGTGCCGCCCAAGCTTAAAGGCAATTTTATAGGGTGGCAGTCCGTCCGGCCATGTTGTATGGAGCGGAGCGTTAGCCTGTCAAGAACTCTCACATTCAAAAAGTGAAGGTGGTGGAAATGCGGATGTTGCGCTGGATGTGTGGGCTTACTAGGGGGATAGGGTTCGGAATGAGACTATTCGGGATAAGGTTAGTATGGCTTTGGTGGAGGACAAAATGCGGGAGGTCCGTTTGAGATGGTTCGGACATGTGATGAGGAGGGACACGGATGCTCCAGTTCGTAGGTGTGAGAGGCTTGCTTTGGATGGTTTCAGGCGGGGCAGGGGAAGACCGAAGAAATACTGGAGAGAGGTGATTAGGCGGGACATGGAGCAGTTACAGCTTACTGAGGACATGACCCTAGATAGGAAGATCTGGAGAATGCGTATTAGGATAGAAGGCTAATGATTTTTTCAGTAGGTAGGATAGGGCTTTACTTGGCCGGTGTAGTATTCTTGTTATGCTGCATTACGATTGGTTACTATTCTTTGTTTACTACTCCTTATAGGTGGCGTATTTATGTCATGCCATATTGTTCCATGCTTTGTGTACGTTTTTGATGACTTATCTTATCTTAAGCCGGGGGTCTATCGGAAACAGCCTTGCGACTTCTCCGGAGGTAGTGGTATGGACTGCGTACATCTTACCCTCCCTAGACCTCACTATGTGGGAATACACTGGGTTTGTTGTTGTTGTTGTTGTATGTATGAATGGGACTTTCATTCAAGGAAAGGACACTTGAAGCATGAGGATAGGTATAGTTTAAAATCTTTGTTTGAAGCAAGACAAACAAATTTTGTTGATACTTAGGTATGCCTGAGGTATCACTTCAAACTATAGGAGTTACCTTGAACTCAATCTCAGTTAGCTGGAAAGGAGATGAGGGAATTCTTATGCACACCACAATTATTGTTACCAACTGAAATCAAGACATGATCATGTCTTCTTGTTGAAACTATAGGAGTTACCCTGAAGTCAATCTCGGTTAGCTGGAAAGGAGATAAGGAAATTCTTATGCACACCACTAATTATTGGTACCAACTGAAATCAAGACATGATCGTGTCTTCTTCATCTTTCAGCACTTTTTACCAAGAAAATATAAAAAAGAATTCTTTCTTTTTTCAAGACGCCACTTTCACATAAAGGAGATTTTTTTACCTTTCATTCTAGATGTTCACTTTCACATACATGCATTTTTACTTTTCATTCAAGGCGCCCAGTTTTTAAATAAAGGTAGTTGACTTTTCCTTTCAAGCACATACCTTTAAATACTGACATTTTATTTTTCAGTCAAGCGCCCATCTTTTAGTATTTTTACATTTTTATAGCCCCAACAGTTGAGAGGCTATTACATTTGCTCTGCCAAACAAGAGCCTTTTACATTTCAACAAACCCACATTTGAGAGGCTATTACATTTGCTCTGCCAATCAAGAGCCTTTTACATTTCAATAGACCCATCAGTCAAGAGGTTATTAGGGTTCAGTCACCTTAATAGTTGAGGGCTTTAGTCTTCGTAGACAATTGAGGACGACAATCAACATCAGCCTTCGTAGACAATCGAAGACGTCAATCATTCTCAAGTCCCACATACAATTGGAGACGTCATGCATTTTTTTTAATAGCAAGACATTTTTTTAAAGTTCCTTTCAAAGAAAACAATGTCAGCATAAATCATACACTAGGGCAAATTTTGAGAACCACCTCAAAATTTATCCTATTTTCTTGTTTCAAACTACATTGAACTGATTCTCATGACACTCAAGTACATGTAAAAAGCTCTATGCAGAGTGTGATCGTCACAACCCCACAATCATTCTTTCTCCCAGCTAGTACACAATTTTACATCCCAGCATCTCATAGCTCGATACTAAGGCTATTTTGAAAGGAGCATCGGGAACATGTGAACAGTTCTATCCCTAAATATTCCTTTTTTCAATAATCATTTCACATGGGTCTGTCCACCCTAAAATAGGACATGTTGGGTTCGTGATACAGCATGAAGAGCACAAAAGAGTACAAGTCATCATCAAAGGTTCAAACTTCGGAATCGACAAGTGTTTGGAGCCTCTTTAAAGCTTTGTCAAGTTAAAGTAGGAGAAGGAAACCACTACACTCAAGAGTGAAGGGTATTGAAGACATTTTACATCCCAAAGTGACATCCAAGAGGCGCCAACTTTCCCTTATTCATTAAGGGCATTTTTGACATTTGTTATGTAATAGTATAAATAGACACTTTAGTGGGTATTTTCATTAGCTTGGATGAATATTGAAAGATTACTCTTTAGTTGATAGTTCTTAGTCCTTTAGCTTAGAGAAATCCAAAACTTGAGTGTTGAATGCAATTGAAGGGTTCTTCATTTGTGTTGAACATTTGACAAGAAAGGTGTGATTGAGGGAGTGTGAATTCCTTTGGTTCACCTAAGAGTGAGGTTTGAACTACCATTGGTGAGGTGTGTTTGAATGTTTGAGACACATTCCTGTGCTAATCATTGGTGATAGTAAGGGTCTCATTATCTATCTTTACTTTTATGCAATTCTTCTTCTTCTCCTTTCTTTTTGTGTTGATTCCATCGTTTAGTCTTGTGTTGTTCGTCCATTTTCGGTTTCTAGATAGCCTTTAGGTTATCATTTGGTATCAGAGACTTGTTTAGGGTTGTTCCTACAATTCTAAGTCTTGGTTTTAGTGTCTTTATTACAAAAATTGCAACAAAAAAGAAGAGTCAAATCCAAAGAAAAATCACAAAAAAAGATAGATCATAAACTCTAAGGTTTCAACCTCCCTTAAACGAGATGAAGATATTGGAGTTCTCTCTTTCCATTGAACTCTAAGGTTTTAGCCTCCCTTTAATGAGCTGAATTTATGTATCGCTTTATAAATCGAGCCTTCCCCAAAGATCCTAACAGACCCGTTGGCCATGAAACCAAAAACATATTCACATTATTTGGTATTTTGAAGTTTGAAATAGAGTTGGAGTTGTATTTGGCCATAGTATTTTCGAAATGGAGTATTTTTTAAGTTAAAAAATATAAAAAGTGAAAAAAATTTTAAATTTTTTTAAAGTTTTATGAAATTGGGTTATTTTATGAAAATAAAAAATTTAGATTTTTTTTGAAAATTAAAAATTAAAAAGTGCAAAAAGTGAATCCAAAATTAGTGAAAACACCTCTTGAGGTGTTTTTCAAAAAATCCAAATATTGTAAAACATATTTCGGAATATTTATGGCCAAACAAGTATTCCAGAATAAAGTGAAAACGTACTCTAAAATATTGTGAATAATATTCATGGTCAAAGGTGTACATAATATAAGAGCAAGAAATAATTAGTACAAAAAAACAGATAACAACAGAAACAAAGCTACCACAAAATAATACTACAATCGATCTACCCGAAACAACAAACATCACCAAAACTCCAAGGGCAAGAAACTACAAGCGCAGCACTACGACTACTAGTACGGACCACAACACAAAGAACTCATACCTACTAGCATAGACACACTCCAGCCTACTAGTTTTCTACCCATCTAGGGTCATGCCCTCTGTAAGCTGTGATTGTTCCATGTCTGGTTTAACCACCTCCCTCCAGTATTTCTTCAGTAAAGGAGGATCAACTAGCTCTAGATAATTTATTATTTCTAAGAATTCTGGCATAGAACCAATAAATGGGCTTCCACTTGTCCTTTCTGGAGTAAATCTTGTTGAAATCTATGTTCCTAGCATTCTTCAAAAATGTCACTAGGTGTGTGTAAGATCCTTCAAAGGTAGTGCATTTTTAGAGTATCCGACACGGGTACAGCAATATAATTGGAGAATCTGAGCAACTTAGGTTGAAATCATCTGCTACATATGCTTCTGATTGCAACTAACTCCCACCAAATTTCTTTTCTTTCCCTCCTATCATTAGCCCCATAGACTCCTGTAAGGTGCCATTTACATTTTTGTGCCCCTGCAGATAATTTGACAGTAATGCTTTGAAGACCCATCTCCATCAATTCTCCTTCGCATACTCTCTTAATCCACGTGATGATAATCCCTCCACTACACCGTATAGATTTTAGATAGGCCTTTTCCATACACCTTTTCCGCCACAAAATCTATCTACATTTCTTCCTAATTTTGTCTCTACTGGGACATAAGATCAGCTCTCCATTTGTGAAATAAGTGCTTTCACGGTTTTCCTCTTATCTTTATTGTTTAGTCCCTCACGTTCCATGTAATAATTTGATGCTCATTGATCATCCTACATTGATTTTTCCCTACTTCTTAGCTCCACCTCTGTATTTGATATTGAAAATCAGATTTTGGACCCACTTGCAACCTTTAAATTTTGGTGTGGAACAAATGCTCCTGCTCTCCTAGATCTTCTTTGCTCTTCGCTATCTTCTTTGCACGCCTTCTTTGATCAATTTTCATAAAAAGAGAGAGCGCCTCTTCTTCACATCCCTGAAAGTCCAGTCCAAATTGTTTGCTTAGCTTAATAATATTCTTGAACACCCAAAGTGTAGCTTCGTGTCCTGCCTCCTGAATCTGAGTTTCTAGCAATTTGTTGTTGATGAATTTTGTCTCCTGAATAAGACCATTTGATTCTCTGTTGACTAGTTGTGCAACTTCATTAACAAACATTAACTTTTGATTTACAGCCACCCTTTCTCCCCTATCTTCCCATATCTCTTGAAGCTCGCATGATTGAGCCTTGAATTCACCATCCAATGTCGTAGTTGAGTCTGCATGTCGTGTTGGACAGCGCCACTGAAGCTTCAACTTCTATTAGCATTGGGACTCTCTCCTGTTCATCTGTTTTAACTAAAGAAAGCTCACTACTATGCTCATATAAGAAAGATTTTCACCCTCCTCCTGCTTCATTCTGCTCCGAGACCCACTCCTTTCTGCTGGCCAGTTCTTTGTGATAAAGTTATCCTTATTTCATCGACTCAAAATCTCTGCTCTCTTTGAAGACCGGGTTCCCAAATGCAGAATAAGATAAATTTTGTTAACCATTTTGATGCCTTCAGCCGAAGTTTTCCAGAAATCACTAAGGAGCGATCGATGAAAAGCACAGCAGTGAAAGCTTTGCCGGAGAACCACCAAATGAAGTCGAGAAACTTCAGTCAGAAACTTACCTCGAAACTAGTGCATGGGAGCATTTCTTTTAAGAGGGCGAAAAACTTCAAGATCTTGCAAGGCATATAATTAGTGAGATGTTCTTGCATACATGTAAGTTTTAGAAATCACACCCAACAGGTACATGGAACAACTGTGAACATGTCAAATCTCTTAGATCTGTCATTCAATATCAAATGACATAGAGAATAATCTAGAGGGGCGATTTGAATCTCCCAGAAGATCATAGACGGCCAAATTACAACCAGTAAGAAGAAATAATTATCTCAACTGTGAAATGGATTTCAGTATTAAGTTCTACCACTTGCATTTTGTGACACTCCGAAACTCATACAGGTTTAAGTTAAGCAATCTGCTTATTCATCTATAATAATAGCATATAAGGGGAACAGAATGGTACCTCCTGAAGTCCAATCTCTTTCTTTACCGATACATTTAAGGCTCCATCAGGTCCTATTTTCCTATATCTCACCAGCTCAAAGTTATCAGCATTACAATCATCTGTTGTAAAGATGACAGGAGATGCTTGCAGTAAGTCACATTTGGACACGACATCAAGCCAAATATGGCTGCTGAATCTCTCTCTCATTTCCTTATAGAGCACAAACTGCATAAACCATACTTGGCAATCAACCATTTTCAACAATATGAGAAAAGATAGAGACGACTGATCTTAGGTGGATTTAAGCACCTAAGTGCCATTATCTATGCGTGTTTAGCTTAGTTTTGAGTACTTCGTGATGTGCTTAATGAGCTATTAAGGGTGTAATTGTGTATTTATATGTTGAAGTACATGTTTAAAGTGTTTAGGTTCAATCAAAACTAGTTAAGAATCAAAAGGACCACTTAGAGTTTAGAAGAGAAAACAAGTGTCACCAGCTTGAGCTATGTTCGTTTCTAGTGGTCTTCGATGGACTCTATTATGTTGTGTGCACTAATTTGTGTTGTTTGATGTTATAGGGAGATCATGTAAGATGTTAGGAGCAATGCCCAGGGTCAAAACAAGGCCAAATGAGGTTGGAAAGGCATTCACAAAGTGCAGAACTTGAAGGCAAACAGAAGGAGTTAACTCCAACGAAAAGTGGCGTTTTGGAGCACTAGGGCGTGCCACGCCCTTGGAGCTCCGAGATAAGGGCGTGTCACGCCCCAAGACACAAAATAACATGTCAAAACAGTGTACATCTGCGTTAAGGGTGTGCCACGCCCTTGGACATCCGCGATAAAGGTGTGCCAAGACCAAGGGTGGAAAACATCCAAAAGTGATTTTTCAACTTCTTAAGTGAGGGGCAATGTTGTCAAAGCATATGTTTCATGTTGGGCTATCTATGGACGACCTAAAACACTACAAAAGAGCATTTAGTCACAATTTCATCCCATCTTTGGATCAATACACGAATTGGAGAAAAGAAAAGCCATCAAGGGCTCAAACCAGGGTTCTTTGTTCTTAAACTTTACTTTCTTGTAGTTTTACTTTATGAACTCATCTACGGTGATTCTTTGTAAGACTATGAAAGGCTAAACACCCTCATTCTAGGGTTAAGGCTACAAACATGATTGTGTAATTATGGTTTATAGTTGGTTTATATGTTTATCAAGTATGTGACTATTCTTCCATTCTTGTTTTACTATTCTAAAGTGTCATGAACTTTAGGATAAATACAAGTCCCAAAACGAATTGGCCATAGGAGTGGAGGGATGGAATGAAGAATGTAAGGAGTGTGGATCATGTTGTTAATCATTAGATACTAACTGTTACAGGATGATTAGCGGTTAGGTAGTGATATACCTAAACGCCCCACTTGGTTAACGAAACGGAAAGATAGTTTAAAGCATTAAAGTTAAAGACTCATATCCCCGCTAAACGATGTAGTTGTGAGATTAATTTGGGTAGATGACTTAGAGGATGACCATTCCCAAGTTATAATATCAACCCCGTGAAACAATAATCACGATAAACACCAGCACCGGCTAGAAATCATAGCTATGCATGAATGTGAAGTAAATGCCTCAACCCTGGAACTCTCTTCATATTGTTTACAATCCAAACTTCATACTGTTGTTACCTTTTGCTATTTAGTTTATAATTACCAAACTCAATTGCTTAATTGGTTACACTTGCGCTTATTCAATCTAATTAGTAACGCTTAAATTGGATAGTTGTTAATCACCAAGTCCCTGTGGGATCGATATTTGGCTCGAAAGTGCCACTTTACTACTTGGGTGACCGCGTACACTTGCTTATGCGCTAGGACGCAACAAAGACTGATAACTAGTTGTAGCAAAAACCAGTATCATGAAATGTATTGATATTCTCTTAAGTATTCCAGATTATTGATGGGCCTTTACAACTTTTTCATGTCTGAGGAGGTACGGTCAATCCCCCAAATCAAACAGAACAAGAAAAAAAATTTACAACCAATAAAACAGTTTGAAAGCGACAGTAGATAAGTACTCAGTAGAAGCTCTTATATAGCACAACTACTAAGTTGCACGAACTCCTCACTTACTATGCCGCTCCCATTTCTACACGATATGAATGTGGGATCCGTGTCAAATATGGTCAATTGACTTTGGGTTCTTTGACAAACTTGAAGGAGAAATTCGAGAAAGATACAATATTTCTAGAATCAAAACAAAAGCTAGTGTGAAACCATAATTTAGGCATATGTTTTTTTAACCGTTCAAAGATATTTGTATTAAAAAATTTGCATGGTACTTTAAGATATGTACAGGTCAACATTACTTTTGAATGTGCACTGAACTCATGAAGTCTATCATGACCTCTATATTATTTGCAATAGAAATTGCTTGCATTTGTACTTAATAATAATTAGGGAAAATGCTCTGTTTCCACCCTGAACTATACATGAAATTGTTGAGACACACCCGAACTTTAGGAGGCTCCTATTACCCCTGGACTAATTAAAATCGTATTTTGGGCAACCTTAGTGCCTACATGGCACATACATGGCACATCAGTGAATCAACACACTGATGGTCCACGTATGTGCCACGTAGGCACTAAGGTTGCCAACAATACGGTTTTAAATAGTCCAGGGGTAATAGGACCCTTCTAAAGTTCGGGTATGTCTTAGCAATTTCGTGTAGTTTAGGATGAAAACAGTGCATTTTCTCTAATAATTATAAATTCAAACTTGCTCTCAAGGATTCGTGCATTCCTTTCATTCCAAACAGTCCCACCATAATTTAGGCATATTTTTATAACTAAATTTTTAGATATTTGAATTATTTTTAGCTGAATCCCAACACCCGTATCCATACTTTGGTCCGTACCCCCAAATCTTAAAATCAAAATTATGAAGGATCCTGCCTCTAGATACGTACCCGTATGGGATACCCGCACCCGAGTCCGAGCAACTTAGGCCACTGTGAAAAATATACAAGAAAAATATTATTTGAATTGTTGTTTTACGTGATAAGAAGGTGGCCCCGAAGCTTAAAAAGATGTTCTACAGAGTGGCAGTCCGGCCGGCTATGTTGTATGGAGCGGAGTGTTGGCCAGTTAGGAACTCCCACATCCAAGAGTTGAAGATGGCGGAGATGAGGATGTTGCGATGGATGTATGGCCATACTAGGAAAGATAGGCTAAGGATTGAGATTATTTAGGAGAAGGTGAGAGTGGCCTCGATGGAGGACAAGATGCGAGAAGTAAGGTTACGTTGCTTCGGGCATGTGATAAGGAGGGGCTCTGATGCTCCAGTGCGGAGGTGTGAGACACTGGCTATAGATAGTTTTAGGCAGGGTAGAGGTAGGCCGAAGAAATATTGGAGGGAGGTGATTAGGCACGATATGGGGCAGTTACAGCATACGAAGGACATGACCCTTGATAGGAAGGTGTGGAGAACACGGATTAGGGTTAGAGGGTGAGAATGCGTCGGTAACAATAGGGGAGTGTTCTTTATTTATGTCTAAAGTTACTTGTTCGTGGTATTGAGTGATGTCTATGATTTCGGATAGAGGTTTTAGTATTATCTTGTAGTTGTAGTATTATTTTGCAGACTGTACCAGTTTATATGCATTTATGGTTTGTGTTTGTTATACTGCTATTGGTCCTAAGCCGGGGATCTATCCGAAACAACCTCTCTATTTCATCTGAGGTAGTGGCATGGTCTGCGTACACTCTACCCTCCCCAGACCCTACTATGTGGGAATACACTGGGTATGTTGTTGTTGTTGTTACTACATTATTACACTAAGACCATATTCATAGACACTATATTTCAATCCTTTTCCAAGTAGGACACTATATTATAATCTTTTCCAAGTAGGATTCTGTATGTTATTCCTTCTCATACTCATATTCTAATACTCTCCTCAAGTTTGTGCATGCAAGTCATATGTATCAAGCTTGTCATGGATGTAATTAATACGAGGATCAGTGAGAGACTTTGTGAAGATATATGTAAGAAAAATGGTACGGATTGTTGGGGACGTCTGGGCGATCACAGTTGAAAAGAAACAAACTAAAAAAGTGGTTGGAAAAGTAGTAAATGTCATTGGGAAGTCGATTTGTCGTTGGAAAATTGGTATAAAATATATAGGTCATCTTGAAATCAAGAGATGAGTAGATCTTGAACAAGAAAGTCATTGAAAAAATGATTGAAACATGGTAATGCACCGGATTATTAGATTTGACCACTAAAAAATGGTCAAAATCTGAGAAAAATTATATTGGGTAGGTCGGAATGATGGCACTACTCTACTGGAAAAGAGATATTATACATATAAGGTCAGAATGATGGCACGACCCTACGCAAATTAGATCTGAGGAGTCACCGGAAAGGCGCATAGAACTACACAAATCAAATCTGAGGAGTCACCGAAAAGAAGCATGATGACCCAACTTTTGCCAACATAGTCATTGGCCAGACGGACAACATTTATGGGTTATCACCGCCCACCGGTAGCAAAAGCTCTTTGATTCTCTACCAAGATTGTAGAGGCTCTGATACCATGTAAGAAATATACGAGATGAATATTATTTGAATTGTTATTACTACATTATTACACTGAGACTCTATTCATAGACACTACATTCCAATCCTTTTCCAAGTAGGACACCACATTATAATCATTTTCCAAGTAAGATTTTGTATGTTATTCCTTCTCCTACTCACATTCTAACAGCCACTACTGTACTTTACTAGCTCCTAATACAGAAAATATGTACACTTCACTAGCTCGTGATCATTCTCATTTTATCCATCTTCTCATTATTTGAAGAAATAGTTTTTTTAAATCACTAATATGCAAGTTCTAGTACATCAACTTTTTGTCCATACACACTACTAGTTCATAACCATTCTCGTTTTATCCATCTTCTCATTATTTGGAGAATCAAATAAAATAGCTTACAAAAATCACGACTATGCAAGTTTTAACACGTGCACAATTACTTCAGATATATAATAGATCCCACCTCCGGGTTAAACATTGAGGTATAAAACAGTAATGAATCCATTTCTCCAAATAGTGGACTTGAAGATCAAAGTTCCAGTAAAAACCAAAACACAGAAATCATTGAGGTACCTGATCAGAAGGTGACATCCCACATTCTCCAGATAAATCATGAACATAAAGTACTGCAGTTGGTAAATGAGTGAGAACGGCAAGTGTTAACTTTTCTAAGTTATTCCTGTCCTCTGCAGGTTCAATCAAAATAAAGAAAAATTGTTAAAAACAAATATAAAATGATAAGAGACATAATCCATGAGAACAAAACACAAAAGTCCAGATTACAAGAAAGGAATTTAGAGAATTATGATAATGTTCTCACTGTTTGCTGAGCAGCTAGCAAAAAGAAGACTCTAGTTGCATTATTTTTCTTTTGAGTCAAAATGTGGAAATCTATATTTACAACACCCAGTCCAGACAACTTTCCATGACTAGATTCATTGTAATGAAGAAATTAAGCAATTCCTTCTCATCTCAAACTAGCCAACTTCGTTTTATTTTATTTTGGAGAACTAGCCCGTTACTTTGGACAAGCAAAATTGCGGCTATAACTATAATAATTTTTTGTCCAAGTAGTACACTTCCACAAAAGATTTTTGCACGCAAAGAAGGTACAATTTCTGGTAATAGTATACTAAGTTGTTTCCCCAGACCCCACTATGTGGGAATATACTGGGTTTGTTGTTGTTGTTGTAGTATACTAAGTTGTTAGCAAAATTGCGGCTACAACTATAATAATTTTTTGTTTAAGTAGTACACTTCCACGACAGATTTTTCACGCAAAGAAGGTACAATTTCTGTTAATAGTATACCAAGTTCTAATATAACTAACTCGCTTCCCCACAAACACATTATTAGGCGCAAATGAACCAAATCCAAAAGAATCTATACATCTGGTATCCTACAAACAATCTTTTCCTCTAACAAAACTGATGATGTGTCATCAGCGAAAGTAAAGGCATTTAGAGAAAAACTATCCACGTTATTCAAATGGTAAACCAAGATGAAATTTTTACCGTCACATCTCCTTAAGATACCAGGGGTATCAGTAACCTGGAGATAAAAGTGCTTAATCAGTAAAATAGCAGACGAAGGAAAAAGGTAAGAAGCATTTGAGAAAACATTCAGTTTGAGATAAAGACTAACCTGAAAATTCTGGTAGCTCAAATTAATATGTCCCATCAGAATTCCTCTGGTTGTGAAGGGATAGTTGCAGATCTGATAATATTCAGAGACATTACTGGGAACTCAATCAAGGAAAAAAGTATGTGATGAAAAGATGACTGGAGAAAGTACATCGAAAACTTTCTACAGAGTTGGTAGGGGCATGCAAGAAAGTATATGTATAGTTGGGATCTAGTTCTGGTCAAAACATCAATCCAAATTCCAAATTCCTTTTACTCATTCGTAAGGCTGTAGACAAGAATTCACCTGTCTGCCAAAGCATCCATGCCTATGATATTGCCAAACTAGTATAAGAAACATCTTTACCATAAGCCAGATAAAATAACTGATGAAATAGTGATTACGTAAAGAGAAAACAAAATTGATTGGTAATAATAGTTAGTTTATGATCATATCTGGTCATATCATAAGCTTCCATCTCATTGCTTATCTGATACCTCACTTTGTCCTTGCTATTACTTTTATAGATATACTAACATTTGAGACCTGATTTAGCAAAACGAAATACAGGTCAGATTTTAGAAAGGCATTTGAAGGCAAGCCAAGTTTTAGAATAAGAAGTTTCTTCGATCCAAGTTAAAACCGCGGTTTTAAAAACTAGCACTAACCTTTTTTCCAATGGATAGTAATTCTGGCTAATTTGCCTTCCTCACAACAACAACAACAACAAATCCAGTATATTCCCACATAGTGGGGTCTGGGGAGGGTATAGTGTACGCAGTCCATACCACCACCTCAAAAGAGGTAGAGAGGTTGTTTCCGATAGACCCCCGGCTCAAGATAAAAGGCAGTATACAGAAGCATCCAAAGCATAGAACATGATAAAATAACATAGGTACGACATCCACAAAAAAAATTTTACATTGCCAACCAAAGGACACCGAAGTCCACCTAATTACTGACTACTACTACTCATCCACACCCTTAGCCCTCTATCTTAATGCTTTTTCTCCATATCTTCCTATCCAGGGTCATGTCCTCAGTCAGCTGTAACTGCTCCATGTCACGTTTAATCACTTCTCTCCAGTATTTCTTCGGTCTACCCCTACCTCGCTTGAAACCATCCAAAGCCAACCTCTCACACCTACGAACTGGAGCATCCGTGCCCCTCCTCATCACATGACCAAACCATCTCAACCTCACTTCCCGCATTTTATCCTCCACTGACACCACTCTCACCTTCTCCCAAATAATTGCATTCCAAACCCTTTCAGCCCTTGTGAATCCACACATCCAACGCAACATCCTCATTTCCGCCACCTTCAATTTTTTGATATGAGAATTCTTAATCGGCCAACACTCCGCTCCATACAACATAGCAGGCCAGACTGGAACTCTATAGAATTTGCCTTTCAGCTTGAGGGCACCTTCTTATCGCATAAAATTCCCGAAGCGAGCCTCCATTTCATCCAACCTGCCCCAATACGGTGAGAGACATCCTCATCTATCTCCCCATTTCCCTGAATCGTAGACCTAAGATACTTAAAACTCTCCTTCTTGCAAACCGCCTGAGAATCCAACTTCACTACCACCTCCTCCTCTTGCCTCGAGTCACTAAATTTGCACTCCAAGTACTCCGTATTGGTCCTACTCAACCTGAAACCTTTAGCCTCCAGGATTTGTCTCCAAACCTCCAGCTTATCATTAACCCCTTGTCGCAACTCATCAAGCAAAACTATATCATCCGCGAAAAGCATACACAAAGGCACCTCGCCTTGTATATTCCGCGTCAGCACATCCATCACCAAAGTGAATAAAAACGAACTAAGAGTTGATCCCTGATGCAACCCTGTCAAGACCGGAAAATGCTCCGAATCTCCTCCCACTGTCCTTACCCGAGTCTTCGTCCCTCATACATGTCTTTAATCGCTCTGATGTACGCTACCGGGACCCCCTCACCTCCAAGCATCTCCAAAGAACCTCCCTAGGACCTTGTCATAGGCCTTTTCCAAGTCAATAAACAGCATGTAAAGGTCCCTCTTCCTCTCTCTATACTACTATACCAGTCTCCGCACAAGGTGAATTGCCTCAGTCGTAGAACGACCAGGCATAAAACCAAATTGATTCTCCGAAATAGACACAATCTTCCTCAACCTCCGCTCCACCACCCTCTCCCAAATCTTCATCGTGTGACTCAACAACTTAATACCCCCGTAGTTGTTGCAACTCTGAATGTCACCCTTGTTCTTATATAAAGGAATTAATTTGCCTTCCTCAAGAGCAATATTATTACGTGGGTTATAACTTTATGAAGAAAGAAGGGTGAAATCTCTTATCCAGAGAAAGCAAGTAAAAAAGGAACAAAAGCTAACCAACCTATTACATACCTCAGGCTTCCCTGTCGAAAGTACGCGAACCAAAGATGATTTTCCGACATTGGGAGCACCAACAAGACAGAGAGTTGGTGTTTCCAGATCGACAACTGGCATTGCCCGTAACGTCTGCCACCATTAAAATTTGTTAAACTGGCAGAAACCACTGACACTCTTCTTTGACTACAAAAGCAAAGATCTTCAAAAAAAAAAAAAAAGTCCTAAAAAGCTTCACACAATCAGGAAGATAAGTATTGTGACATGTAATGTTACTATATTTTGTTGTAAAAGCATAGACAGAGATGTTTGAAGTAATTGCATCATGTCCCTTTTTTCCTGGACATCCTTCTAATGTCTAGAATGAAGGTTCCTGATAGCAATTCTTTGAAACTTTCTTCCAGTTTTCAGTACACTAATCTCAGCACAGATCTAACCACTTCTTTTTCTACTTTTAGTTCATCTTCGTACTGCCTAGCTTCATTATCTCTAACTAGCCTTACCTTGGCAATGTTCAATAGTTCATCAACAGCTTTTCCATCACGATCAAATATTTCCTGAATTCTTTTCAATCCCTACCAAGATACTCTCTCACAGATCAGCTTATGGATTATATCAGATATATAAAGAACTCAGAAAAAATGAAACTATCAGACTACCTCATTCAGTCGCTCCTCTGCTTCTCGTTTAGATAATGACTGCCACAAATTGCATCAATTACTTGATTTGCATCTTAAATAGAAATATAAATTATAAAGGTAGAAAGTAACCACTTCTTAAATAAATGAAAATATTTCATCAGATCAATGAGAAAATAGAACATAATAACATCCGGTTGTAAACAAAACCCAACGGATCCTGATGTATTGCTAGATCTCTGTAGCCATTAAATGTATTCGAAAGAAAAGATTGTGTCCGTGTCCATTAGCTACATAAAAGTGGTAATGGTTTATGGAGATGTGGTGTTAATGACCGGAAGGTAGTGAAGTTGAATCAAGAAATTGGAACGGACGCTTGCAGCAAGGAAAGGATAATTTGACGGGGGCACCTTTAGAGAGAGGTGAAATCCTAACCACCAATCAACGATGAGCTTCAATTCAGTAAGGGTGGAAAAGCAAAAGTGTTGTTATCCTCTATTACCACTTTGCTAAATACGAAAGTTTCAGATGCAGAAAATTTTTATCCATAAACTGTATAGTATTTATAAGAGAACAAGCAAGATCAAACTATACCAACCAATCCCCAATTCTCAGGAGATCCATGAATCAAGGGACTTCATCTAAACTAATTTTCCGAGAATAACCTAAGTTGCTCGGACTCGAATGCAGGTGTTCGATACATGTGTGGATCTCAAGGTCGGATCCTTGATCCTTCATGATCTAAATTTAAGATTCAGAGGTAAGGAAACGGGTAGGGCGATTCGGCAAAAATAATTCAAATATCTAAAAATAGAGTTATATGTCTAAATTATTTATATGGAAAACTTACAGGGTATTATAAGGAAAAGGTATTGATCAAGATGAGAATCCCAAAAGGTGATATACCCAAAAGGTGATATACGGAAAAGGAGTGACATAAAAATTTTTATATAAGGTACCCGATTTCTTAAATTTCAACTCAACTTTGTTTTGATTATAATGATCATTGTATATGTCCTGAATTTCACTATTGATTTTGGTCAAAGTATCCAAAGTTGGTTGACGTAATCTGGTACGGATGTCAAAGCCATGTCGTGTCGACACAAGTGCGGCAACCAAAGTGAAGAGTCCGAGCAACTTAAAGAATAACTCCAAACAACTTTTCCTAAAAATACCTGGTATCTCATATTTACAGAAGCAGATTATAATCAAATTTGTCAGCACAGTTACAGAGCAAATTATGATCAAATTTACCCGCTCATTTAGCATTCCCTTCAAGTTGGCATATAAATATTGAACATGCTTAATTTGTTGATAAAGGAATCAAAAGTAGTGAAATATCTATAACTTGTACAGTTGTTGGAACAAAAAGAATACACACATTTTCATCTTTAAATCTTCGCTTTAATGAAATGTGTGTCCACTTCAACATGCTTTGTTCTGTCACGTTGAATTGGATTACGGGAAATGTTGCAGCTTTATTGTCACACTGCAACTTCATTGGTAAACTCATAAATCTCCTTAGCTTTTCCAAAAATCTCTTGATCGACAACATTTCACAAATGTTGCGTGCCATGGATTGATACTCAGACTCCACACTAATTCGAGCCACCAGGTTTCGCTTCTTGTTTCTCAATGTCGCTAAATTTCCCCAAAAAAATATACAAATATCCACCTTCTATCAGTAGATGACCATCCCAATTCACTTCTTAGCTCATTCTTTTTCAAGAACATCCCTCTCCCATGAGAACCTTTTAGATACCTTAGGATTCGATTCACAACTACTTTGTGTACATCTCGTAAAGAATGCATGAATTGACTTATTCGGCACATAGCAAAGGCTGTAGAGGTCTAGTATGAGACAATCAATTTGCCTACCAATCTCTGATATTAGCCATTATCAATCAACTTTTCTTCTTTTCGAAACTTTACATTTGGGTCAATTGGAGTTACAATTGGCCTACAACTATTCATTCCTGTTTCTTTTAACGGATCAAGAACATACTTCCTTTGTGACTCTTCCCTTATCTTGATCGTGTTATCCCTGTGCCAAGAAATACTTCAGCACGCACCTAAGTCTTTCATTTCAAACTCTGAGGCAAAACACTCCTTTAGATTTTTATTTCAATAATGTTATCTCTTTCGAAGATGATATCGATGACAAATGCTATAAGTACTGTTGTTTTCCCTTCTAGTGAATGTCGAGTAAACATTGTGTGATCTATTGTCCATGCACATAGCACTACTTCATGAATTAAGTAAACCTTCTGAACCAAACCCAAAGAGACTATTTTAGGTTGTGATGAAATTTCTACATATTTGGCTTGTACTTCTCTTCAAAACCTAGTGGAGAATCCATTTAGACTCCTTCCTCTAGTTTCCCATTCAAGAAAGCATTTTCCACATCCAATTTTGAAGAGACCAATCAATATTTACCTTGACTTGATTGTCAAGAAAAATCTAATTAAATTTAGGGGAAATGGTGATTTTGGTCCTTGTGTTATTAGCTTACTAAGGTTTTGGTCCTCGTGTTATTAGACTAAACACATTTAACCTTTAATCAAAGAGTATGTAATTTTAGTCCTTATATCTGAGACTTGATATTAACACAGTTAACTTATGGCTCTCTTTTTGTTCACTTAAACAATCTGCAACACTTAGATCTGGTCTCATCACTTGATCTTTTTAAATTTTCTTATTTCGTACTTTTTAAAAAGTGATCAATGATTAAATATTTTCTTTTTCGTGAAATTTCAAAAACAAAACAAATGGCCAAGTTGTGATTCAACTACAAATTTAAGGAGATTAATGGCCTCAGATTAACAAAACCGTGTTGTCCTAGTAATAGGTGTCATTTACATCTTTTGAATTTGCTAATGATTAAAAAGTGATCAATGATTAAATACTTTCTTTTGTGCATCCACTATTTGACTCCAAAATATTTATAGATTTGAAGAAAAGAGATGTAAAGTAGAAGCTCGATGACATTACTTAGATTTTCTTTTTTCAGTTTTGGCCGAAAAGAATTTTTTTCTTAAATTTATCAAAAGTTAATGGCGTTAACTTCAATTTAGGTACAAGGACTAAAATTGCATGCTCTATTTAATTAAAGGTTAAATGTGCTTGTCTAATAAGCAAAGACTAAAATTACAATAAGTTGATAACACAGGGACCAAAACCACCATTTCCCCTTGAATTTATCTTAGTTACTCGAGCAAACGTCTCGAGATAGTCAATATCATATGTCAGCATAAATCCCGTAGCTACTAAACGGGCCTTATAACTCTCCGAGATCCATCTTATATGAATTTGGTGGTGAACACCCGTTTGCAACCCAGAGATTCTTTCCCTTTTATAGATCCAATTCCCCTGTCTCATTTATTCAAGAGCCTGCAGTTCCCTCAAATAGCCTCCTTTCACTAGGAAATAACTTTTTATAGGATACAATAAAAAATAGGATATTTAGGAGCATTTCAAAACTTTTTTGTTTTGTAATAGGAAGCCAGATCTGAGAAGGAATTAGAATTAGACTTTGTTGGAAGATTACATTCTCGTAAGGTCTTGCGGAATGACTTTCAGAATCTTCAGACTTTTTTCTTTTTTCTTCAATTCAGTTTCTCGTATAGACTTGTATTTCTTTATTTGTTTTCCATTCCCATTTTGTATTTTTGTCATTTCAAGGCTCTACATGTTCGATATCAAAGTTTTATGGCAATGTTAGAGAATTCAGAGAATTTATTTTCTTGACAATGCAAACAACTGAATTTTATTTGTTTGAACTCTATTATTTTGAACAAAGTCATGCTTTGGCACTATAGCCTTGGACATTATTTTTCTTTTATAACTATGGTGTCCGGGCGAGCTTGCGCGCACCTCAACTAAATCCACGAGATACCTGCCACCTCCCACCAGCTACAGGAACCAGATAACTCTGTCCACCAAGGCTAGAATAGATGGAAAGAAAACACCTAGTGTTTGTCTCTGCTGGGAATTGAACCTAAGACCTCATGATGCTCATCCCAACTTCATTGAACCACTAGGCCACACCCTTGGGTGCTATAGCCTTGGACATTCTGATTCTTATCATTAAAGTTACTTAGGTCCCTACCATCTCTCGAATCACAGTAGTTTTCATCTCTTGGATGACATATATCTATATCTTCTCCTAGACCCCCTCACATCAGTATTTATTATAAAATCTCGTTTCTTATTCATGAGATGTCTAGTTTCCTAAATATCCCAAAAAGATGAGTCATTATCGACATGACTTCCCCATCCACCCACCCACCCTCACGTAAGATGAATAATAAAATTTTCTAAAAAAAGATTAGTAAACTAGAATCAGGACTTGTTAGAATCCCACATCGTTTGTGAGATGGGAACATGAATTTTTTTATGTGGCCCGGGACAATCCGACTTTCAGCTTTTTCGTTTCTTTGGTTAGATGTCCCAACTTTCGACGGCCATTGATTGCAATATTTACAAACTATGCCCATTCCAAATAGCTCTTCCAATTCAATCGATAAGAAGTTAGCTGAAAGGCCACGTGACAGGCATCAACTCCTTGTGTCTTCAGAGCTTCAAGAGAAGAACTTTTGTCTTCAATCGATGTTCAAGAACGACACTCTGTGAAAGGCTGTTTTGGCCATACGGTATTAGGGGGAAATCCCCCATCTGATACAACAAAAGTTTTAGATAGCGAAAAGCCTTACTTTATTCATAAAATCGTATAGTATTTATAAGAGAATAAGTACGATCAAAATAGACTAACCAGTCTCTAATTCTTATGAGATACTTGAATCAAGGGATTTCATCTAAACTATTTTTCCTAGAATAATTCCTAACAGTTTTCCTGAAAATATACGCTATCCCATCTTTATAGGATCAGATTACAATCAAATCTGCAAATTCAAGTTGAGCAGGACCTAAACTGAATACTTGAAATACCAGTTCAGTGATGTAATGCAGAAGGTCGGCATTGAAGTGAGGCTTAATGCACAGCCAACCCCCAAAGAGGAAGTTACATACAGTTACGAAGTAGGTCACTATTTTATGCAACTAGTTTTCCAACCTTAGCACATATTGATGCGTGTTCCTTTCCAACTGATACCACCTTTTTCCTTAAAGCTTCTAGCTTTCCCAATACCTGCAAAAGTGAAGTTACTTAGAAATAAGACGTGACAAAGGCAAACCAAAAGTATTGAAATAAATATCTAGGATAGAGAAGAAAAAAGAAAAAACGGATACAGATGTTCTTTTTTTTTTTTTTGAGAAGAAAAAAGAAGATAGATCGATTGATAGGAAGATTTAAAAAAATCATATAAGAATGGAGAAAAATTGATATACAGCTAAATGTTGACAACTCAATTTGCCAGAAAAATCACTAAGTTACGTACATTATTACTTCAATCAATTAACGCAAAATTAGCACGGTGCCAGCATTAAGTCCGAAATGCTGAACTAAATATAAAGAACTTCAGATAAATTCAGAGTTACAGCAATTGAACCTTTCATTAACACGTGCAAGAAAAGGAAACCATAAACCTCCCGAGAGGGGTTGAGGATATCCAAAATGCTAGTTTCTGATGAATACAGAAAAATAAATCCAGACCCTACAAATCAGTCCATCCAACTAAAGGGCCCAAAAGAATCATTTCATGTTTGTCAAAGAGACGCGTGAAATAATTTCAGAAACACAGAGCTTTACTTGGATTAGCTAAAACTACATAAAACACTACAAACCCCAAGATATATGCTCTTAGTTTCCACCATTTTTCTTCTTCACTATCTTTTAAATTTTCACGACAAAGAGACATTTAAGATTTCCAGTTTAAATACATGTAATTTTTGGAAGAGTCGAAAGAAAACATTGTTCAAAGTTCAAAGCTATTTCCCTGCATTATAAGTTACTGATAACCTCAATTTCCCTAAACAACCATTATTTGGAACAAGATACTAGAGTGATGGAAATTTACATCTTCATAGTTTCCATCTCCAAGAGTTAACTCAATCAAAGATCGTTCATAAGGGTGCAAATATTTTTTGTTTGGGAAGTTCTCCTTGTATGTTCTCAAGGGCACAGCCAACTCCTGCATATTAAAAATGAATGATAAATGTAAATTTCATTTCATACGAGAATATCAAAATTATAGATGTATCCACTAATGAGAAGCATTAGTCTGTTCGAGAATCTCACCTTCATTAATGAGTCAAGTTGTTTTGCGCCTTTATTTCTCTCGCGCTTTGCAGCATTAGCAATGCCTGCTCAACATTTTAACTAAATGCTATAATTCCTTTCCTCTGTGCGTGCAATTACAAGAATTGATAATACACTGATGAGGTGGATGCAAAAACTATATAGATGCAGAGCGAGAGATTACCCTTTGTAGGCGAGACCCTCTTTGCTTTCCTCAGTGCTGAATGTAGAATATCTACAGATGGCATTACCATGGGTAATTTTTGAAATGCACCTACATTTTCTACCTTAGGTGTCAATTTTTCCTACAAGAAAATGAGCAGTCGCATTCAATTTTCAAGTGAACATAAAAGAGGAATTCATTCATTGAACATGATAAATAATTCACGGTAACTATCCAACTACAAAAATTAATTCGGCTGATAATACAAATCCAAAAGTGAGATTAAAGGAGTAGATATACTTTGTTTTCTTGTCTGTCCTGTGGGTTTGATACATAGCTTCCTTTAACAATTTCATAAGTAGTCTGCATTTGCTTACGGAAGCATGACATTGGATACATAACACGCGCAGGAACCAAGTACAGATCTGCACCCAGAAACAACATATTTGTCATTGGAGAAACAGACAGAAAAAATCTCAATTACCAATCCCATACCAAAACTCATGTCATTTCAAAATATCAATGTTAAGACCAATATAAGTACATGGGGAGATCATACAGGAAAGCAAATTTTCTCCAAAATGCATGGAGTAACAACAGTCCAGAGAAAAATTGTGCTTATGTTTAATTCACTGCATCGAGAAAAACAAAACAGTACCTTTAGAAAGCTTGGAACATCCGGAAAACAGTGATGAGGAAGGAACTTGCCATAGCTGAAAGAGACCTGAAGTCCCACTCATCTCTCCAAAGACGAGCCAGGATTTGAGGCTTAGGGTTTCTGAATTTAAGACAACAATCTCAAGCTAATAAGAAATAACCGTCAAATTAATGAACAAATACAATTAGTTATGGTTTTTCGAGATTCACAAAATTAAAAGAAAGCCAGAGTTTAACAACGGGTGGTAACACTTTTCAAAAAACTTCTATTCAATTGTTACTTTATCTTCATTAACTCAACTACTGAACTTGTTTGAAGTAATTTTCTCAAACATCTCATGTGCATTATGCATACTTCGCTTAATAACACTCCACCAATTAAATAAAATCCACAATTTCATATGCTTTCAAGTAGGACAAATAAAGACTGCAAAGTATAAAAAACGAAAAGATCACACTAAGGGGTCGTTTGGTCTCAGGTACTAATACAAATATCCCGGAATAAATATTTTGGTGTTTCGTTTGCTTGGTTAATTCGGATAACTTATTTCGATACTAATAAATAGTATGGGATAAGTTATCTCATATTATATTTGGTGGTATAATAATTCCATCCTAATTTATCATTGGGATAAAACCATGGAAAGACACAATTACCCTTCAAATCCTTGATTATCACATTATATATATATATATTTACTAGTTTAGGATACGCACCCCACGCGTGTATCTCGCGTCAATGAATTTAATTTTATAAAATCACTTCGATATTATAAAAGAAAATCTTTTAACTCTCTCCATTTAGCTAATAAATTTTTGACCAAAAATATTATATCATAATCAACAATTCATGGATTCATGTTAATTAAATACCTGGAAATTATTGAATAATGAAAAACATACACGCTAGTACTGTATATATATCTCAATTTCCACATGAACAATTAATGACTATATGTAACTACCATTATTTATTTATTTTCTTAGTTAAAACCTTTAAAATAAAATACACACACAAAAAATAAATTGATAAAATAAATCAGCTTAGATCCAATATAACAATTGAAGGGGATCAAGAAATTTGAAGTGCCAAAATGCAGATCGTCTCAAATAGTTTTCTTATTGTGAATCGTCGTCATTGTTAAGATTTATTTATATATTCCAATTCAATAATACGATCCAAGCTTGACGTAAATATTGCACCTTAAAGCTACATATACAAATTCAATTCGATATTATTCACTACAATTCCTTCAGATCAAAAACTAATACTAACTAATATAATTATAGATAACATAGGCATGCCAATATTAGTTATACGCGTTATATAAAAACTTTGATGAAATTAAATATGAATTGAAGTACTCAGTGTTTCAGTTTACTATTTTAATAACTACGTAATTTACACAATAATCTCGTTTCATCTCATTTCAATCGCGTCTTCATGAAACATATTATGTAAACTTTTTGCACTGCTTCATAGCCACAACCTTAAGAACATACTAAAAATTTTCTAAAAGAAACGTACCTCAAATCACAAGTAAATTTATCTCTTCAATTATAAATACTATCAATTTCACAAGTAAATTTCCGTACACGTTTTTCTTTTCTTTTTATTTCCTACAATTCTGACGTATCATAAAATATAAGTATCCAAAATATATGATAAATTTCTCCTTACTTCTACATGTTTTTCTTTTTCTTTTCCTTTTTTTCCTCCCTACAATTCTTTAGCATTTTTTTTCCTTTTCTCACCAACAAAACTCATAAATATAAATATTTTTAAAATTTCCTAAATGTATGAGAATACAAAATTCTAAATATATGGTAGGTTTTCCGATTATTCATTCAAAAAACAAAATTCTAAATATATAATCGGTTTTTCTATTACCCTTTTCTACAACTTTTTTTTTTCTTTTTTCCCCTACAAATTTGACATTGTAATTTTTGTACAAAAAATATTTTTTTATACCATTCATGCAATTAAGATCTTTGACTTGTTTTCCTTATAGAACAATTACGTGGAATATATGGTTTAATAGGAAAAGAATTGTATGAATTTTAATTGGAAAATAAAAGAGAATTGTTTAAATATTGAGTATTAATTAAGGCAAATTCGTACTGATTCTATAGCAAAAAGTTCAAAAGTTATAATCCTAAGTCTAATTCTTTTTCTAATATTCTTTAGGACTCATATATATTTCTTACCATATATTATTAAGTATCATCCAATATATTTTAGGAGTCTTTAATTTATTAAAATAATAATTAAAATAAATAGTAAAAAATGATTTTGTCTAAAGCAATGACATTTAATGAAGGACAAAAAAATTCAAATCACTTTTCTAAAGGGTTTCATACTTTTAATATTATATATATATAGACTTGTTTAGGTGTATGCGCCTTGTGCATGTACCTCACTTTATTGAGTTCAAACATTACACTAAATAGTATATTGATTTAAATAATAAAGATGAATACAATAATTAAATTCAACATCTTTTGGAGAATTTATTTTATTAAACCTAACCTTTACCAAATAAATTTGTCAAAATCGATCGACATTTATCTACCACCTGTAAATTACAACAAAACAATAAGATGATAAAGACATCAAAATAATATAATTAAATTTAACATTTACACAAAAGTTTCCTCAAAGTCTTCTGACAATCATCCACCATCTGTAAACTATAACAAAATAATATGATAATAGAGATATCAGAATAATACAAATAAACTTAACTTTTACACAAAAAACTCTCAAAACAAATATATAAATACAATACAATTAACCTAATCTTTATCTAAACAATTTCTCAAAACCGACTGACGTTCATCTACCACCTGTAAATTCATCTACGACCTGTAAACCACAACAAAATAATACAATAATAACCACAAAACTTCAATTTTAATGAAAATAATTCTTATCTGAGAAAATTTTTTTACCGTAAAAAATGATTTGAATGAAAACAAACAAGATACATATATATACATACAAGCTGAATTCTATTATGTTGAGGGTTGAAAAATTAAACATCCACCAATCTAGACATGTAACTGAATCAAGTTAATTTTTTTTATATAAGATAAAATTCTAATTAATTTTAAATTATTAAATATTATAATTTTTTATTTATATCAAATAACCAAACCTAAAACAATAACAACCCAAATTAATTGCTAAGAGAATTTCATCCCCAAAAGAACACATACGTGTGTAAGAAAAAATGGACCATCATAGATCTGTTGCCTATTACTTTTAGAATTTATATAAGGAAGTGCATCTCAATATTTATAAAAGTATTTTTTTAATAGAGTTCTATTGTAAGAGTATTTTTCTAATTTATCAATACAAAAAAAATATTAATTAATTCTTCTTCCATATATTTTAGGAGTCCCACATATTTTAGGACTCTAGTTAATATAATAAAAATAATTAAAAAATAAATTAAAGAAAATAGTAAAAAAAATAATTTTGTCTGAAGGAAGATCTTTTAATGAAAGGCAAAAAGTGCAAATCACTTTTCTAAGGGTCTTCATACTTTTAATATATTATATAGATATATAGATTATATAGATATAAATTATAGATTACTTTACTACTATATATAAGAGAACATGAGATTTTGATAGTTCTCACATCAAATTTTTTTATCAATTTTATCCCTAATTTAAATTTTAACTACTCTATAATTTTTTATCCATTTTTATAAATTTGAACAATTATACGAGCTTATTAAATACTACAAAAGTGATAAGTCGTGAAAAAATAATAGTGACAATAAAAATTATTTATACAATCAAATTCAAAATTAATCTAAGGGTTTATTGTGTTTCTATTTTGTAGATATATTTATTAATCTTATTTCAAATTTTTATTTTTTCTAACAAATTTATCATGAACTAGTAATTAAAGTATCTTGACATTTTCTTTTTAACTTAATAAATGCTTAATTATTAAATAAAAAAATATCTTTTACATTTAGCTAAAAATATTTGAAAATTTATTTTTTTAAAAAAATACAATTTGACTCTCCAAATATTAATGGTACTAAATAATGAAAAATTAGTGTTATTCTTTTTCAAATATTTTGATGATAATTTTTTTTAACAAAAAATGAGATTATTAACATTTTATAGAATTTAGGATAAAATAAGCAATTTAACATAAAATATTAAAGTTTCATACATATTTAAAAATATCAACATAAATTTCTTAACACGTATTTTTAGGAAAAAAAAACTAATAAAGTTAAAAAAAATTAGTAATCTTTTAATTTCTTTTATATAATTTAATATTAGAAAAATAATTAAGGTAAACAAATTGAAGAACAAACTATCTATTTTTAAAAAAGAATGTAATGTATATTATTTTTAATACCACAAACCAAACAACCACTTTTAGTAATATCAGGATCACTGATTTCAGTATAACTGGATAACTAATTCCTAATCTTAGTATAACTTATTTTCCAACCAAAAAACCTCTAAGTATAAAATAAGAAAAGAATCATATACCAGTCACAGAGTCACCAGCCGGAAGTTCGGAGTCCGCGAGCGGAGGACAGCGGGCAACAAGAGGTGGCAGTGGTGATAAACAGTAAAAACTTTTAACTTTGAAGAAGAAATGGATAGCCTACTCGATGAATTAATTAACTATCGTAAGATAATGGCCCTCAGTTTGCTTTTTCAAAAAATCATATAAAATTAGTCTCTTTTTTTAATATTTCCTCCGTTTAAAAAAAAAGACTTATTTTTATTTTTAATCTGACAAAAAGAATAATTTCTTCCCTTATTTTACTAATACTTTAATTTTAACTTTCCACATTGCATGTTTAAGACAATAAGATTAAACGATATTTTGATACATTTGACACAACTTTAATTTAAAGTTACAAGATTTAAAAGTCTTCTTTATTTTCTTAAACTTTGTGTCAAGTCAAAGTAAGTCATTCTTTTTAAAACGGAGATAGTATAAAATTTTATTTATCCCTCTATATCTCAAATATTTTTAAATAATTTAACAAATTGCTCCCTCCATTTAAAAAAAAACCTAATTTTACTTGACATAAAATTTAAGAAAATAAAAAGTAGAAAGGGTCAAATATACCTCTTAACTTTGCGAAAAGGTCCAAATATATCCTCCGTTACAAGTTTGATCCAAATATGCCCTCGCTGTTAAAGTGTAGGAGTAAATACACCCCTAAACTTTGCAAAAAGGTTCAAATATACCCTTCGTTACAAATTTGGCCTAAATATGCCCTCGCTGTTAAAGTTTAAGAGCAAATATACCCCTTAACTTTGCGAAAAGGTCTAAATATACCCTCCGTTACAACCCATAACCCGACCCACCAATTTGGACCAACCCATAACCCGACCCAAATTTTGTTTATCAAAATTTCAATCTTATAATGTTATCGAAATATTTCGTTAGTTCAATGACTCTTCAAATATTATGTTAATGTTGCATTTTTCTTATTACCAGTGTGTTCTACTTCAAATATTGTGTAGATATTACATTTTTCATACTTTGGTTTGTTTTCATGTTGTTTGGTTTTATCGCGAAGACTCTAATCTACTGAAATATTTCAAAATGCAACATTTAATAAGAAATATCAACACAATATTTGAAGTAGAACACATTAGTAATAAGAAAAATGCAACATTAACATAGTATTTGAAGAATCATTGAACTGATGAAATATTTTGATAACATTATAAGATTGAAATTTTGATAAACAAAACTTGGGTCAGACTATGGGTTGGTCCAAATTGGTGGGTCAGGTTATGACTTATAACGGAGGGTATATTTGGACCTTTTCGCAAAGTTAAGGGGTATATTTGATCCTAAACTTTAACAACGAGGGCATATTTGGACCAAACTTGTAACAGAGGGTATATTTGGACCTTTTCGCAAAATTTAGGGGTATATTTGCTCCTAAACTTTAACAACAAGAGCATATTTGGACCAAACTTGTAACGGAAGGTATATTTGGACCTTTTCACAAAGTTAAGGGGTATATTTTACCCTTTTCCAAAATAAAAAGCACTTTTGAATCTTGTAGTGTTAAATTAAAGATATATCAAATATATCAAAATGTTCTTCAATCTTATGGTCTTAAACATGTCATGTGGAAAGTTAAAACTAAAAAGTTGTTATAAAGGGAAAGAAGTTATTCTTTTTGAAATAGGCTAAAAAGGAAAGTAAGTTATTCTTTTTAAAACAAAGTGAATACTATTTATCTTTCAATTTTTATTCTTTTTCCTATTTTACTTTAAATTTTATTTTTTTGTTATTTTTCTCAATCTTTACTTTTTTCTTTTCTCGTCTCAACTTTCATTTTTTCTTCTTTCTTTGCTTTGACTTTATTTTTTCTTTTTTTCCTTTTTATTAATTTTTCTTAAACTTTATTTTTTCCCTCTCAACTTTTTTAATGTTTTTAGTTTTTATTTATTTATTTTTTTTTAAAAAAATTCATCCTTTATTTTTGTTTTGTATCTTTTTCTTTTTTTCTCAATGTTTAACTTATTCTTTTTCTTCTCTCAACTTCTATATTTTTTTCCTTTTTCTCTTTTTTATTTTTTTAATCTTTTTTTCTTGCTGCATCTTTTATTATTCTTCTTCTCTTCAATTCCTTTCAAACAAAAAGTTACGTCTCATGAGTAATAGTTGACACTATCACATCGTATCTTAATTTATGATATGTTTTATAAATTTTATTTTAGAGGCAAGAATTAGTACTCAAACAACACGTTACGTTTCATAGACAAGAATTGACACAACTACATTGTGTTTTGATTTATGAGATATTTTATAAGTCTAGCCTTAGAGGCTAAATTTGATCCAAAGACTTTCAAACAATAAGTTACATCCTATGAGTAAGAGTTGACACTATTAAATTGTGTTTTGATTTATAAGGTGTTCTATAACTCTTACTTTAGAGGCAAGACTTAGCCCAAAGATTTTCAAATAATAAGTTATGCCCCATGGGCAAGAGTTAACACTAGCACGTTATGTCTTGATTTATGAGATGTTCTACAAATCTTGCCTTAGAAACACGACTTATCTGAAGGATTTTCAACAAAGAGTTAAGTACATTGGGTAAGGCTCAACACTACTACATTGTGATTTTTAACTTATGAAATGCTCTATAACTTTTAGCTTAAAGGCAAGACTAAGCCTAAGGACCATCAAACAACAAGTTATGCCCCATGAACAAGAGTTACACTACCACATTGTGTATTGATTTATGAGATGCTCTATAACTCTCCCTTAAAGGCAAGACTTAGACTAAAAACTTTCAAGCAACAAGTTATGCCTCATGGGCAAGTCTTGACATTATCATATTATTTTTTTATTTATGAGTTGTTTTATAACTCTTACCTTAGATACAAGACTTAATTTAAGGACTTTCAAACAACAAGTTACACCCCATGGGTAAGAGTTGAAGATACCACATTATTTTTTGAGTTATGAGACGCTCTATAACTTTTGTCTGAGTGACAAGACTTAGCCTAAAGACCATCAAATAACAAGTTATGTCCCATGGGCAAGAGTTTATACTACCACATTATGTCTTGATTTATGAGATGTTTTATAAATAAAAAATTTTCAAACAAGAAGTTATGCCCTATGGGAAGGAGTAATACTACCACATTATATTTTGATTTATGAGATATTCCAAAACCCTTGCCTTAGAGGTATGACTTAGTCCAAAGACTTTCAAACAACAAGTTACGCCCTATGAAGAAGAGTTGACACTACCACATCGTATCTTGATTTATGAGATATTCTATAACTCTTGCCTTAGAGGCAACACTTAGCCCACAAGTTACGCCTCATCAGCAAGAGTTAACACTATCACATTATATCTTGATTTATGAGATGTTTTGTGTAGCCCAAGAACTACTTAGAAAAAAACTTACGCCCAATGGAAAAGTGTTGACATTATCATATTGTGTTTTGATTTATGAGATGTTTTATAACCCTTACCTTAGAGGCAAGTCTTAACTTAAGGATTTTCAAACAACAAGTTATGCTCCACGAGCAAGACTTGACACTACTATGTTATGTCTTGATTTATCAGATATTCTATAATTTTTACCTTAAAGGCAATACTTGTTTCAAAGAATTTCCAAACAACACGTCATGTCTTTAAATTTACTTTGATGTCAAGGAAAGAAGATCTCTTTGAGGATTATCCAGCTTTTGATTTATTAGAAAATATAATAAAAGTTGAGAAAAAAAGGAAAAAAGAGAAGAAAAAAATAAAGGTTAAGAAAAAAGAGAAGAATAAAAACCAAAAGAAAAAAGAAAAAATAAAGATTGAGAAAAATAAAAAATGAGAAGAAAAAATAAAAATAGAGTTCGAGAACAATGAAAAAAATAAGAAATGAGAAATGATAAAAATAAAAAAATAAAGGTTGAGATAACTGAATTAAAAAGAAAAAAAGAGAAATGAGAAATAGATAATTTTTGAGAAAAAAAGTAAAAGAAAAATAAAGATTGAGACAAATAAATTAAAATAAGAAAAAATTAAAAAAAATCAAAAAGTGAAAAAAAGAAATAAAAATAAAAGTTGAGAGACAAATGAACATGGAAAGTTTAAAAATATTTGAGGTGCAGAGAGGCAAAAATATACTTGTACTATACATAAAAAGGAAGGAAGACTGGCCTTTAAAGATTTTTCTTATAAGGGACAAAAAAAATCAAAGTCACCTACTATGAAAGTCATCCATGTAATTTCCTAGACTTGGACCATTGAAAAAAAATTCATTTTAAGATAATATATTTTTGGGAGAATACTCACAAAAATACCTAAGTTTGATCGGATTTCCAGTTGATCATACTGAACTTTGTGGGGGTCCTATTACCCCCTAGAATTTTTTAAAGTGGAATTACTACCCTCTCGAAACTCTATACCCAGATTTGGCTGCTGGAGGTGTGACACACGCGCCCTTTCTTCTCTATTTTCATTATTTTCACCATTATAGCCATATTACTCCTACACATAACATTGGTAATACTACAATATAAATTTTCACCATTTTTTCACCAAATTCTTGATTCTTCATTCTTGAAATTTGACTTTTATTTAGTTCATTAAGAAAATCTTTTCCCAAATTTCAAATTCAAATCGAAAATTCTCTTCAATAATTTTATTTAAATCGCAAACAGAGGGTCGCAAAATAACTGTATCAAATCTCCACATCTCTAATATTTTCTTGGTCCTCTCCTTCGTTGCATAAACATGTTCCTTAAGCTTTCAATTCCTCTCCTGCGGAGCCTCTAATCTCAATATTAAGTTCTCTGTAAATTTTATTATGAATTCCATCCTTTCTCTTTTTCCCGATTGATTACAAATCCCAAATTAAACACTAATCATATGTATATAAGTTAAAATACAAATAGATATAATACCTAATAAATCACAATTCATACAGTAAAAACTCAATTTTGCTAAGGTGGTGGTGGTGGCTGTCTGTGGTATTGTTGCCGGTGGCAATGGTTGGTTGGTAGGTGGAGGCAGTGGTGGGTTAATTTTGCTATTTTTGATGGAATTAGAGAATACCCCTTTGGTGTGTGTAGGTTGTAATTGGATAAAATTGATCTAATTGAATTGAGTGTGTTGAAAATGACTCATTTGGTGTGTGTGTATGTGTGATGAAATTATTTTCAATTCAACAATGGAGCACCAATTTAACTCCATTGAAGAGAAGAAAGAAAGAGAATGAAAAATAAATAAAAAGTCTAAAATTTTTAAAAGTCAGCAAATTGAGGGGTTATTTGACCCCCCAAAAAAAGTTTTTAATATTTTTAATCACTCTCACACGCTTAAGAGGCGTTATTACACGCACTTGTAAAAGTGGACTGATATATGCCATTAAAATATAAAAAAAAGTCTAGGAGGGTAATAGGACCCCCGCAAAGTTCAGTATGCTCAACTGAAAATCTGATCAAACTTTAGGTATTTTTGTGAGTATTCTCCCTATATTTTTGAAAGCCCCTTAAATAAATATACGGTCTCACTAATATTATAAAGTAATAATTTTTTAAAACTAGAAAAATGTCTAAGCCGATTTAGTGAAATATAATTCTAGTATTTTTTTGTTAAAATTTAAATCTAGTTGAAACTCATCTCTAACGTTTCTTATTGTATCCAAAGTTCTGGTATTGTATTTTCGAATTGCACCAAAAATTGTGAAGAGTTATAGAGGTGATAAGTGTTTCCTTACGCGTAACTGATTTCAAAGTTATCGTATTGTCTTCAACTTCATCATCAACATTGTTTTCTCCGATGGTATCCATAATTTTTTCTAAGCTCTAGACCTCTTGAACATGTAATCCAATAGATTATTGACATCTATTTTATTTGTGGTAATCGAGATCATTAATCACGACCTCAAATTCATGAATAGTGCAAACACTCTTTAAATTAATAAATGTTAATTTATCAATTAAATAATACCTCTAGAAAATAATAACATTTCATGGTCCCGACAACATTAAATTAGAGAGGTTCGTTGTAGTCTCTTTTTTGGTTTAAATAAAATATCGGCTATTGGAAAAAGCACAAATTTTGGCATTCAAAAGTGCTTATTTATTTCAAAAACTATTTTTTTTTTAAAAAACGAGATATTTTACCAAGTTTTTGAAAGAAAATAAATGTTTTTAGGAGTTGCAGAAATGTATTTCAAAAGCTAAAAGTTTTGAATCCATATCTCAAGAAATAGATGGATTTGGTAATCTCTTTTTTACAATAAATCATTTACCTATTTCGTAAATCATTTCATGAGTAAAGAAATATGTATATTCACTCAGTTTTCTAATATAAATACTGGATATACGCAAAAGTCATTGAGTTCATCCGAACCATCACGTTATGTTGTAGCTCCGTCCGTGTATCTTTTTTTTTTTAACAAATAGGCCAAGAGGGCCATTTTACTGAAACAGAATCAAATTATGTGTACAAAAGCTCTCTTTCAGGTTAAACGAAATATGATAACCATTAAAGAGGTTTTAGCGCTAAGTTTTTCTAAGCCATGTTATATTCAAGGGGGTGAATTCAAAAATTTCATAGTCAGTGATAATAAAAGTAGTTGACTGTGACGACTTGTTAGCTGACTTCAAAAATTTAATATTTAGGATATCGAAGTTGAATAATTTTTTAACTTTTAAAACCAATTAAATAAAAACCTACTTAAGTTACAAAACATCTATAAAAGAACCTAATAAAGGTCGATTGTGATAATTCTCCAGGCCATTTTTCACTTTTTCGTGCTTGTTTTGCATTTAGACCATTCTTTTAGATGCCCCAAGTAATTCTGACTTTATGTGACTGACAGTTCGATTCCCAGGTAGTTCATTTGTTTTTTATAGCAATTTTTCTATTTTGAAGCTCTTGAAGTTAAGGAAACAGATAGGGACTAAAACATCAGGTAAACGGCCTTGGTGACAATTTCGATAGTTCCTTAGTTTCAAAATGTTAATTTTAGACTAGGGAGTCCCTTAGCCTGGGTCTCGAGGCTTCCAGACTCATTTTTAGGATTTTGGTTGGATTATGATAAAAATGGAACATTAAGTGAGGGATCTACTTTCTGTAGAAATGTCTGACGTTGAAAATTTCAATGATTCCATTGAATCTGAAATATCAAAATTGGCAGGGTAGCATAGTTTATTTGTATTTATGGTGTTTTGAAGAAATTTCAAGGACCCACTCGAAGATTTCACAACTTAGCCAAAGTTGTTGGGTGCATTAGCATGGGGTGCAGGCCTAGGTCCTTAATTGCTATCACGATAAAGACCTTTGCAATCGTGAGAGTCTGTGGACCTTGATTATCATAATCGTGAGACTAAGTTTTACAATTACAACGAAGAAGGTCTATGGGATCGGTCCATCTTGTGCATCACAATCATGATAGTCCTGTCAGTGGAGTCCGCTAAAGGATCCCCTGATCATGATGAAGGAACTCCTGACAGTATAAATATTTCTCCCTTCATTTTTCAGTTATTTTTCTAAGTCTAAAACTTCATAGTTGATATTGAAGGCTCGAGAAATTGTGTGGGAATCTTAAAGTAAAGCTAGAAATAGTTTGAGGTCGATAAAGCGATCATTGTCCGGTCATTAACTTGTAAGTTCTTGATTTAATTTCGATTAAATTCTCTATTTTTTTGCTAGAACTTTTGACTTTTATTTGGGGTTATTTTAGGATGATTGAGGAGATGGTGGTACTTATCTTTTAGAACAAAATCGTTATTCCTCAATGGACTTTGTTGCAGTTTTAATTTTTTAATTCCACAAGCAGGACCCAAAGGTGATTTCTCAAAAGGGAAAATCTTCAATATTGAAGATTTTGAGTGCGTTCGATGGCGTCTAAGTAGGGTAGGATTTCTTTCCTTTAGACTTTGATCTTTTATTGTACTGGCATGGTATTTTGCTAATTATTGGTAGGGTATTATGGTTTGGTTTGTTTATTAGGTGTTTTACAAGCCTTATAGCCAGTTAGGGGAATGTAGAATAGATTTCTACCTCGGATTCCTTTAGGCTCGGTAAATGCTCTTCTTTAGAACTTAGCTTAGTGGACTTGGGGTCCTTAGGATTGAATTTAGAAGCCTTAGTCTAGGTTTAGTGACACGGCCTTAACCAGGGCCTTGTCGTAATGGGCATCTCAAGTCTACCAAGGATCAGAGATCACCCCTGATACCCAATCCAACCAACCAATAAACCACAATTCAATAATTAAATCCATATTATTTCCATGACATACCCAAGTCCACAATTTGTCCATACAAAGATTCTAAAATAATCCTAGAATATCCAGTCGGGACATGCCCTCGACCATACCCAAAACCAATATCCAAATCTAAACCAATATAGATATAAGAAAACTCAAGGCAAGAGATGATGTCACGACCCGAGGCTACCCTCTAGTCGTGAAAATGGTCCTTACAATCACAAGTGACTACAAGCTAACCCATGAACTGATACCTGCTGTGAGCACTGAGTAAAACAGTAATATACTGCAAGAGCGAAAGATACACTAATAAGGTACTGTAAAATTAAATAATGGAAGACGAAGCAAAGCATGTCTGAAATATCTGATAACATACTAGAAACCAAACTGTCTATCTAAAACAACTGTTAATACTGAAATAACTGACTGATTATTTGAAAGCCTCTAAACATCATAAGGAGTTGATGGGACAAACCCTCAACTAACTCCGACTAACTGAAATAAGGAAGTACTGAAATAACTGAAATAAGCAAATCATGTCCTCGATGGATGAGGACTCACCACTACTGCTTCTGAGTAACGCTGAGCTGTCTACGGATGGTCGAGAATCTGCGCGTCCAAACCTATGTTATAAGATAACATAGTGCAAAGAAAAGTATGCATTCAGTACTTTGAATATACTAGAATATTAGACGAGAACTGGCTAAAATTCCTGAGATAACTGAGAATGAATACATGGACATATAATAGCTGAGAATGAAAGCCCAAGCATAAACATGTACTGAAATAATCTATATAACTAAATGACTGATAATTGAATAACTGAATAACTGTATGCTTGGTCATGCAGACCTGAGCTGACATACTCTAAATACTAAACTAAAACTGTGGGAGGTATCATCTAACCGACATGCCCCAATCTAAGATAATCGGGGTCTAACCTGTAACCCAAGTTGGAAAGGTGTCAGTACCCCGTGTCAGTACCATGCCATGGGTACTAACACTGGCTGTGTGGATCTACTAATTTGATATTCCGATGGACTAGGGAGTCAGTCCTAAACTGGAGGGTGACCCATAAGAGAGTGTCAGTCCTAAACTGACGGGTGACTGCTCATACTATGCTGGCTATGTAGTTTTAAAACTTAGGGACTGCTACTAAGGACCCAGTCCTAATTGGAGGGTGAACCCCTATCCCTAGGTTCGCTTGGTGCTAAATCTTACTCTCAATTGAATGTCACTAGTATTAGTATGGGTCTAACATGACATGGTACTGTACTGATAAGTGCTCAACATGAACATGGTAGTCTGAATATAGTGACAAAAATATGGTCTGATTGACTTGTAACTTGAAAATGAAAACACATAAAAACACATAGGTATCGGGTGTTCATATCCCTCTAGCACTGAATGATAAAAAATTACGATAACAATATTTAAAACAATGATAAAAAATCATAGTTCAAAAACCCAAAACGTAAGGCATTTCAATAAACATGTGAGAATCATGAACTTGAACATGGGAATGTGTTGAGTTTGAGGAAAACAACATGATTACATGGCTAAATTCATAAATTGGGGATTTAACATGAAATTCATTTGAATATGACATGGGAAACTGAAATTTAAAGCTTACAACAACCTAACTTTTCATGGGATCATACATGAACATGAAACTAAGTTTAAATTATTAGGGAATACAAGAATTTAACCCATTTTGAACATATAAACTCCATAAAACAAGATACCATATTTTAATAAAAAAGAAGGTTTTGGAGCTCAATAGGTGAAAAGAACCCGTTGATGAATGCCCACATACCTTAATAGCTATAATCCTGAAGATTGCTTGAACTTAGAAGCTTGAACCCTTGATTTCTTAAGAATAAAGCTTGGGTTTGTTCTTGGGGAAGGGAAAGGGTTTTTTGAGAGCAACTTGGGGTGAAAGGGGCAAATAATGCCCTTTTGGAAGTTCCAATTCATGTTAAGGATGAAATAGGGTGAGGGAAATGACTCAAATACCCCTTGGGCACTTAAACCATAACACTGTGTGGAATAGAACCTTATGTCGCACCTTTCTCTCTGCAGAAGAGATCAACGCGTCACGTTGCTTACTCCGGGGGAGGGAGAAATATGTCGCGGAGCTCCTCACTATGGGAGACAGTAATGCATCGTGGCTTTATCGTACTGCTTCACTATTTTGGCTATCCAAACACATCCCGAACCTCGCTCGAAAATCCTAAAACTCACCCGAGACATACTTTTAACCTCCCTAACCATGAATCAACTTAAAAACCAACATTTCAGGGTCGGGAAGACTAAACTAAAAATTCACAAAGTTTAGGGGTTTTGAAAATGACTAAGTCCTCAACACTTAGTGAAATTTTCAAGCCTTGAACCCCTTAAACATGCAACTAAAAGCTGAATCGAGCTTGGAATATTACAAGGTATTAGAATATCTCCCCCTTGGGAATATTCGTCCTTGAATTAAACTTGTTTAGATAAGAATACTGAGGAAACTAAGATCATATACTTAACATGCATGACTTGGAACATGATTACATAACTGAGTCTGAAGCATGATACATGAACTGAACTAATTTTGTGAATGCATACAATGACATGAGAATGGTTATATAGTTGAACTGAGAACCAGAAAAGATTAATCTAAGAAAAATCATTATCTCAAGCTGAATCTAAGTTTACGGTGAAAAGATGAGGATACTTGGTTTGCATATCTGCTTCTACTTCCCAAGTAGCTCTCTCAACAGACCGATTTCACCGTAGAACTTTGACCAAGGGAACTTCTTTGTTCCTTAATCTAGGAATCTGATGATCAAGAATCTAAACTGGGAGTTCTTTGAAGGAAAGGCTATCCTGAACGTCCATACTTTCTAAAAGAACAATAACAACTGAATCACCAATACATTTCTTTAACAAAGAAACATGGAACACTGGATGCATTGATGCCAAATCTGCAGGTAACTCAAGCTCAAACACCAACATAGGCGGGGACTGAGTTTTCCTTTCTTGCCAAACCTCTTCAGTCCTTTCTTAGGCAAAAATCTCAAATAGACCAAATCCCCAACCTAAACCTTTAGATCTCTTCTTCTTACATCTACATAAGATTTTTGATGGCTTTGGGCTGTCTTCAACCTCTCTCGAATAGACTAAACTTTCTCTATCACCTCAAATACTGAATCTGGCCCTATCAATGCAGCCTCACCTGCTTCAAACCAACCAATAGGAGATTTGTATCTCCTTCTATAGAGAGCTTCAAATGGAGCCATCTGGATACTAGAGTGATAGTTATTATTATATGCAAACTTAATCAAAGGTAAGTGGTCATCCCAACTACCTTTAAATTCAATAACACAGTCCCTCCCTAAAGTCTGATATCCTCTCTGCCTGACCATATGTCTGAGGATAAAAGGCTGTACTGAGATGAACTTGGGTGCCCAGGCCCTTCTGAAAAGCCTTCCAAAAGTGAGAGGTAAACTGAGTACCTCTGTTTGAAATGATAGACAACAGATGTAATGCCCTGAGTCTACACCCTGGATGTCACACGCTACTTACAATCCCAAAGGACCACAACCTAACCCATAACTAGTACCTACTGTGAGCACTGAATAATAATACTGAAAACATATGCAGAAGTATAATTGAAAATGCCATAAGGTTCTCACAAAACTAAAAATATAATTGAGTGTACTTATAATAGCATCTGAAAAACTAAAAACTAACTGTGCTAGTATGAAAGTCTCTAACTTTCTGAATATGGAGTTGATGGGACAAGTCCCTAACTAACTCTGACTATTGAACTAACTGAAATACTAAACTGCTGAAATAAATTGATATTCTCGCTGGATAGGGACTCACTACTATAACTGCTGCTGATAGCCTGAGCTGCTAAGTACGGTAAAGAACCCGAGCATCCGAATATATGATATGAGATATCATAGCACAAAGATAGAGTATACGTCAGTACGTGGAATATACTAGTATGCTAAGTGAGGTACACTGATATACATGGATTTATATGTATGAGATGATAACTGAATAAATGAACATCATGTAGTACTGGATGAGAGTACATGCAAAACTATAACTACTGAACATGCTGAATATGCAATACTGTGCATATAATATCTGCTTGAATTAGATTGAAAATGAGGTATTAAATTATAATAACTTAATACTAATAACTAAAAGTTTAGACTGATACTAAAGTACTTATTTCTGATGGCTAAGTAACTAATAACTGATAGCCATAGTTTTGTAGAACTGTCTTAGTTCTTTACTAAGTACTGAGACTGAAACTGTAACTGTGAGAGTGTTCATCTAACCAATATACCTCTATTATAAATTGAGTTAGGGTCCAATCTGTGACCCCAGTTGGAAGGGTGTTAGCACCTTGCCAAGCGATACTAACAATGCTGTGTCAACCCTAATCTGGTAGGAAGACTCATGAAATATATATATGATTACGTCAACCCTAATCTGGCAGGAGGACGAATTACCCTATGGTGGCTACGTAGTTCTGTAACATAGGGACTGCTGGCATGAATGCCCCCATCCTTGGGTTCGCTCTGTGCTGAATCCTACTCCCAACTAAATTGACACTGAACTGGTCACTAGACTGTACTAGGATTAATTGAACTGACATTGTTCATTTCGACTGACTAAACGGACTGAGTTTACTGAGTACTGTTAACTGACTGAGTACTACTTTTCTTGACCTTTATGGGACTATTCTATATCTACTACAACTAAGTAAACATCCAGATTTCGGATAATAAATACTCCCAAGACTCGATAGCATAAATGATAAAAACATAGCCAATCTTGAAAGCATAGCAATAGTCAATTGTTCACAATTCATTCACAGAGATATTTTGTCAAACACTTGGAAGTCATGAACTTGTACATGAATGAGAATACATGTTAATATGTCATGATTACACAATTCAATTATCATGGACATTCATTCTATCAAACACTTGGGGAGCATGATTATTACACATGATAATGAATAACACATAAGCATCATGACTACAACTTAAACTTGCAATTCAAGGGTTTTGACATGGAAATTACATCAATCAACATACATGCTATCTTATGTTCATGAAACTTATAATTAAATCTTGAATTGAAACCCATACAACAACACAAACATGAATACAACCCAAATTGCACATGTAAATCATGAATCAATAAACTTGTAGTTTTAAAAAGGGTTCTTGAACTCCAAGGGTGGAAGGAAACCCAAGGATGAACACCTAACATACCTTGATTGTTAATTTCGTGAAGATTATGGAGGATTTCTTAGAACTTGGACTTGAACTTGATGAACTAGGGTTTGTTTCTTGAGAGAATTTTGAGAATAACGAATGTAATTTGCCTCTTTGGGAGTTTAATCTCGTATTTTAGCTCAATTGGGTGAGGGGAAAAGGACCTAAATGCGTTTGGAAACTCAGAATTTAATGAGCAAAATTGGCCAAGCGACGCAATAACCGATGCGCCATGTCAATGGTGTTGATGCAATTGCCGATGTGTCGTGTTGATGCTATCGACGTGATTACTGATGTATCGTGGCTTGATCGCGTTGATGCACTATTTTGGGCACCTAAACATGACTATAACAATGTTGAAAAATTCTGAAATTCACCTAATATGACCTATTGACATCCCTGATCATGAATCATCTTGAAAATTGATATTCTAAGGTCGAAAAGATCGAAAATAAGATTATCTAATTTTGAAGGCTAAAAAAATGCTTCTAAATCTTAACACTTAGCTGAATTTTTCTAAGTCTGGGAACCGTTTTTGGCATGCTATATAAGACTGAAATGATTAGGATTTTATGGGGTCTTATAATGTTATTCCATGAAACTTCACTAACTCTCTAAGATAAATCCTGGCATAATCCTTAGTTGAGTATGGTGTATGAATTGGCAAGAAATATGCTAATTTGGTCATTCCATCCATAATGACCTATATCGAATCATGCTGACGATGCGTACGAGGTAATCCCTTCACAAAGGCCATGTTCACCACCTCCTACTTCTACATGGGGATGCTAAACTCCTGTAATGTACCACTAGGCCTTTGGTGCTCAACTTTAACCTACTAGCAATTTGTACACTTAGCCACAAACTCTGCAATATCCTTCTTTATACCACTCCACCAATAGATTTCCCATAAATCATTGTACATCTTAGTGACTCCTGGGTGAATAGAGCATCGCTCCCCATGCGCTTCTACAAGTATTTGCTGTCTCAAACCATCAACACACAGAATACATAACCTGCCCTAACAATGAAGCACACCATCCCCCTTTTGGGAGAACACCTCTACTTTTTGATCTCTAACTGCCTCCTTCAACTTAACCAAACTAGGATCCCTATCTTGTTTTTCCTTCACTGTGGCAACCAATGAAGATTTTGAACTATTTAGAACCTATACACTACTTTCAGTTGAATCAACCAACCTAACACCCAATAAGTGTCAAAGAAATCCACAGGGAATATGGGCCTAGCTTTCCCCTAGCTAGAAAGGCCCCAGTATATGTGCCACACAAACTAGAGAATATCCATAACCGTAGATGCCCATATGATGGACTCAAACCTCATAGCATAATTAAGGTGATGTAAGCTAACACCACCGCAAGTAACTCCTGATCTGCCAACATATAATTTTTCTATGTTGAGTTGTGTTTTTTTTGGAATATTATATGAGATGAAGTATTTCTAATCTCTTTGGCCTAGGACAGCTCCTAGGGACACACCACTATCGTCACACAACACCTTAAATAGAAAATACCAATTTGGAGAAACAATGATGGTAGCAGAAATCAACCTGTCTTTTAGGCACTCAAAGGCCTTGAGACAAGCATCATCAAGCATAAACTTCACTTTCTTCTCCAATAACTTGCACACAATAATTTGTACAATAGATTTTAAAATTGTAGAAGTCCTTGATAAACTACCTATAGAACCTAGTATGATCTAAGAAACTCCGTATACCTTGACAAAAATAGGTGGAGGTAATTTTTCATTCACCTTAATTTTAATCTTGTCGACCTCTATACCCTTCTTAGAAATTTTGTGCCCCAAGACTATGCCCTCTTTCACCATAAAGTGACACTTCTCCCAATTCAATATCAAGTTGCACTACTCACATCTCTGAAGTGCATTATCTATATAGGCCAAATTGTCATCAAAAGAGATACCCACGTATGAGAAATCATCCATAAAGACCTCCATATTATCCTCCACTATGTCAGAAAAGATGGATATCATACAATATTGAAAGGTGGCGGGAGCATTATAAAGTCTAAAAGGCATCCTCTTGAATGCAAACGTACCATATGGACTGTGAAAGTGGTTTTCTCTTAGTCATCGAGGGAAATAGAAATCTGATTATTCCCCGAATAACAATCAAAGAAATAATATCATCATCTACCTATAAGACGGTCTAACATTTAGTTCATGAATGATATAGAAAAGTGATCCTTCTACGTCCAAATATTCAGCTTTCGATAATCCATACAAATTCTCCATCCCATAACTGGTCTTATGGGCACTAACTTATTCTTCTCATTTAGGACTGCAGTGATCCCACCCTTTTTGGGCACAAACTAAACGGGCTCACAAACTTATTATGGTGATAGGATAAATCACATCTACATCTAACCACTTGATGATCTCCTTCTTTACGACCTCTTGCATAGGTGGATTCAAATAACACTAATGCTGAATTCTAGATACATACTCTGGTTCAAGATGAATCTTATGAGTTTAAATTCCAGGTCAAACCCTAACAATATCTGTAATGGTATAACCAATGGCCTATTTAAACCTCTGCAAGCAATATCTATAATGGTACAACCAATGCCCCCCAAAAATATATAACACAATTGAGAAAAAAGAGACTTTAATTCCAAAACCAGTGGATCCTTAATAGATGGTCGAGCTCATGGAGTCACACTATTCTTCAAGTCCAAGTCCAACTTCTTTGGCACATAAATATAAGATCATCTACCAATAAGAGCACTCACCATCATTATATTCATTAATGCTATCACTATCAAAATTCATGATCACTGCGGCTAATGCCTCAATACTAAGTCTCTTCTCAATGGGCCTACTTACTGTATCATCCTCAACAGTGTTTATCATAAACACCATGTGCATATCTTTCGACTATCGCATCGATCGACCCATATTGAAAGTAACCTATTTATCATTGAGTTTGAATTTCATATGTCCCATCTCTATGTAAACCAATGCCCTACTTGTGGCTAGAAAAGGCCTTCCTTAGATAATAAATATCAAAATCCACCTCACAGTCAAGAATCATAAAATCATTTGAGAATATAAAGAAAACTACCTTAACCAAGAGATCACACAAAATGCCAACCTATTCTTCATGGTATAATCAACCATTAATAATCTTATTGATGTCGGCTTAGGTGACCCCAACCCCAACTGCTTGTACAAACTAGCGGCATCATATTAATACTAGCTCCAAAGTCACACAATGCTCATGAGAAATTCAGATACCCAATAGTACAAAAAATAGTGAAAGCTCTGGAATTCTCTTTCTTCTCAACTAAAAATTGAGAAACAGTAGTTCCACAATGATGCATATTATCAGTGGTCTCAAAACTCATCATCCATTTTTCATCACTAAATCCTTCATGAACTTTGCATAACTGGGCATCTGTTCTAATATTTCTAAAAGAGGGATATTCACAGACAATGCTTTCAACATAGACGTAAATTTCTGATATTTCCCTTCTTCTTGCTTCTTGTTCAACCTTTGAGAAAAAATGGGGAGGTCATGGAATGGTCTTCAAAAGTGGTTACACCTTCTTACCATTTATTTTATCAATCTCAACTTATTTTTAGCTCCTATAATTTTCTGTGATGTCTTATCATTTGTCACCAACTTCTCAATTTCAACTTTGGTTGCATCATCAAGATCAATAATATCATTTCTTACCTTATCGGCTATTGATATAGGAGGATCAATAGTATCCTTATTTCTTGGAGTATTGATGTCCAAACAATGACTGCCATTCTTCAAATTTTGAATGATGTTATTTGGAAGAGTGACCGATTGAAGCTGATTCAAAGTGGCCGATATCTGACCAAACTAGTACTATAGCTACTTAATCGCAGTAGCATGCGATTCTACCTTTTCACTTAGATATGAAATATCTGCTTTAATATATTTAAGGCAACTTTCTTAATCCTCTAAACCCTTAACCAACTTTGTAAGTAAAGCTTCCATCCTTGAATCAGTATCACGGTTTCTTGATGGAACAAACAACCACTCTTCGTCTTATAATCATTCTGTTGTCTCCAGTTACCATCCCTCTCTCTGCTTTGATTCCTATACCTTTCCCCATTATAGTTTTGACCTTGATTCCCTTGCCTCGAGTTCCAAGAGTCCTAATTATACCCTTGTCCCTTATCTCGAAAACACACTATCTTTTTATCCAGGTGCCTAGACTCCTTTTCTAAGTTAGACTCATCATGTCTAGAAGAATTACCTCACTTGCCCACTACATTCACCTTTTTAGCATTCATAGTTGCAAATTACTTGGTAAGTAACCCAATCTCCATCCTCAGCTGTGAAACCCCTTAAGCGACTATATCATCTAAGGCTCTCTACTCATTGGAAGCACTAATAACATAAGTGTTAACTCCTATTTCTTTCTCCTGAGTATGCCACCCTTAGTTGGTATTAGAGACCCAATCTAAGATTTTTATAGCTAACTTCCAATGAAGGCTCATAAAAGTCCCACCAATAATAGTATTAATAACAACTTTGGTGTTCACATTTAGGGCTCTATAGAATATTTCGAGCAAATTCCTCCTTGAAATTCTGTGATTGGGAACACTTATCAACTTCTTTTTGAACCTCAACTATGTCTCGTATAATGACTCTGAATGCAGTTACTTGAAATTATAAATCTCATCCTTCAACTGCAGCATTCTAGAATGCAGGAAGAATCAATCCAAGCAATATTTCCATAACTTCTTCTAATTAGTAATGGACCTACTAGGTAGTTCCTCTAACCATAATATCGCTTCACCTATAAGATTAAGAAACTGAATCATAACACTCGTAATATGAAACTTTACCCCTTTGGAAACTCAGGAGGAATAATAGCTCCTGGCTCGATAGGCTCAACATACCCTAAATCTTTCTTTGGATTATCAAATGCTGGTAAGTACTGAAAAGTGAAGGTTTGAACTTTATCCCTTCTATATCTCTCTCTCATTCAAGTGTTGCTCAATGCTCTTCTTCCCGTCCCACTCTTTTCTCTTGAGCTGCTCACTAGACAACTTCCCTCCTTGTATTCTTTTTAGCTAGCAACATATAGTGGTTTGTGCAACTCTTTCTTGAACATTGTGTGGAGGTGGAAGAATAAAATTAGGGTCATCATAAACCCTATGCTCTTTCCCTACCTCTTATAATTCAATTATAAAGTTCTTTCAAGCTCAGGATTAAGTGGCATCAAGAGATTGCCTTGACTCTGAGTATTTGGCATACACTGGCGTACGCCCCAAGAACAATAGAAAAATAAAAACCAACAACCTCAATCAATCAATCCATAACTGTATTCCTTAAAAAGGTTCCAAAATTTGATATCATCCAAAATTACACCTCCAAGAAAGTATAACGTGACTGCTGTCAAATAAAAAACCCAACAAAGGTTGGGGTCGAAGCCACAAGGAATTGGCCAAATATCTATCATAAACTTATTGAAGTAGTAAGAAATTGTAGTAAGCATATAAATAATATTATGATAAATTAAGAATAAAAATCAGAGTCTCAAATTAATATCCAATCATAAAACCAAGAAAAAGGATTCCAAGATAAAAGTATATCTCAGAATCAATATAATATTGTAAGTATAAAGAGTGCATAAACTGATACAAAAACATCTAAGGGGTAATTATATTTACATAACAAAATCTAAAAATGCTATCCAAAACAAAATAGGAAAATAGGGTCGGTAGCGGTAATGCCTCAGATAATAAGTCATTTTGACTGATGGTGACTCGTTGTCAGCTCCATATCTTGGGAATTTATGCACTTGGTGATGACTCATCACGTATATGATCGAGACATTAATGGACTTATTGTTACTCCATTGACTTGTTAAATTTTCAAAACTTAACTCAACATACTCAAAATGATCTCCGCTATGAGTCATATTTAGATTCTACGACTCATTGTTTCACTGGGATCAAACTTGTATTCTTTCAGGACTTGTCATATTTACACTCAGAATGATCCTCCCTATGACTCGTAGTCAGATATTATGAGCCGTAGCTAGTGTCAACTTTGTTATTCTTTTTTGATTTCATCACTAATCATACAACAACTTAGACGATGAGTCATACATCACCCAATAATTTGTTGTCCAAGTAGAGACTTCAGTTTATGGAGCTTTTTCTTTGTATTTTCATTCTACTCACTTCCAACCCTGTTTTCCTACAAAATAAACATAAAAGCATATCTCATCTAATAATAAGGACCTAAGTACTTGTATAATTTCTAGTTTTACGCATTGAAAGTGCCATTAGACCATGACACATCATCTTCGCTAGTTCTAATTGGCTACTAGGCAAAAACTTTAGTCAAACGACCTTGTATGTTAATTTTGATAGTCCCAACAACCTTGGAATATTAAATTTTGGTTAGCTGGACAATTGGTTTTGGTACCAAAGCTTTTGGACTTATTTTGGGCTATTGGCCGGAAGTTAAGAAAAATAACACATGGGTGTGGGACCATTTTTCATCAAAATCACCTCGTATGAAAATTTTAACTGCGTCATTAAGTCTAGAACATCAAATTTGATAAGGTAGCATAGTCCATTTAGGTATACGAGATTCTGAATAAATCCCGAGGGGTTGGTAGAGATTTGGAAAAATTCCAAGTCTCAGTTGGTGCTGGTGCACCACTTAAACGCTATTTTGGGCTAATTAAGCGAATATGCCACTAAAGAGGTAGGCCCATCGCTTAAGCGATCGGGTCGGTCCAAGAAAAGTCCACTTAAGCAGAACCCCTACCGCTTAAGTAGTAGCTACTAAAGCGACCAGGGACCTCTTAAGCAATACCTATATAATCAACTAGGTATCGCTAAATTGAGACTAGGTCTCTTATGTGGTGATTGCTTAATCGGCCTGGTGTCTTCTTAAGCAGTACCCAAATACCTAATAGGGGTATAAAAACCCCACTTAGCCTGATTTTCCCTATTTTTCATCCATTCTCAAAGATATTAAACCCTAAATGGTGGGAAACTTTGGAGAATTAATTTCGGTTGATTTTTGAGCTTTGGTGAAGTTAATTTATGTATTTATTCTTTGAATTTATGGTAAACTTCCATTAATTTCTTGTTTTAATTCTTTATATTTTTATAAATTTTCTAAAGTCTTGGTGGCTTGATTATAGCACCACTAAAGATCAAAATTGAAATTTTTGAGGATAAGTGTTTCTTGAGCATAGAGGGACGTTGTGTTCGTTTTAAAAGTATGATTTTGTAAATGGGCCACGTGGGATTTTTATGTAATTTTGGACCCAAAGCATAATAGTCCAACATGGGTATCATTATTTTCATTTTGATGAGTAGACTGTAATTTTGATAGCATGGCACCTTGCGAAAGCTTCTCGAAGGGGAAAATCAGTGGTTTAGCAAATTCTTTAGGCTTTTCTTCGGTGTCCAAGTAGGCTAGGTTTACCCTATTCATAGATAAGCTATTTCATAGTATAATTATGATATTATGCTACATATGGGGTGATATTTATATATTGGAAGTATGATTAGTGTGTAGTCTTACTTGGATTGTTTAGTCTATCTTGGAACCAAATTTAGGTAAACTTGACCTAGTTGCTCACATTTTAGGTGGAACTAACATAGTTGCTCATGTTTTAGGAAGAATTGCTATCTTAGGGATAATTATGATTTATTTAACATCTAGAAATAAATTTATATACCTTAGCCTAATTTGGGGTAGAATTTGCCTAAAAATAGATTTCGAGGATAAGAAGAAGGCCCCTCGGGCCCATCTTAGGCAAAACTTGTGTTAGCCTTTTTAGACTTATAACACATGATAAACCCTTATTAATGCTTAATTTGGTACTTTAAGGAGATTAAATATGTAATGATTATGCTAGTTTGGTAATTGGGAGTTGGTGTTATTCTAGATAAAATTTGGTGGTTTGTTGATATAGTTTACTTATATGGTTTATTGACATGACATAGATATGGTTTATTGGTATGGATTATTTATATGGTCTATTTATATGAGTTTTAATTCAAATCCGACAATCAATGATAATATTAATAATATTAGTTCCAGTTCAAGTCCGACAATTAATGATGATATTGATACTATGAGTTTTGATTTGAGTCCAACAAATGATGTTGATACTAATGAGGATATTATGATGATGATGATATGAGTTTTGATTTGAGTCTGACAAATGATGTTATAATGTTGATACCATTGTGGATGATATAAGGATGATCCATAACTTTACCAAATATCATAACTATTGTGGATGATATGAGTTGCAATTCGAGTCTATATTTTGTTACCACCTACTCCTTACACTGGTATTTCTATTGTTGTTAATATTATTATCATTATTTCAAAGTTGTTTAATTCTTACTTAAATGATGACTAGACTAGGATTATCTAGCTAGAATTTTCTTTCTCGTGATTCTTGTTTGTGGCCTAGGAAGCTAGCTCTGTTGGGTGGTTTATCTCTTGTAGCGGGGTGAGGTTAGTTGTTGTTGTCTTCTATTGGTGAGGTTAGATCAGTTTTTGAGTGGGCTATGAAAGTAAAGGTAGGTTGGCTTTCCATGGTCTATGATGGTTCAAAAGTTGGCGATTTGGTTACGTTGCCTATTTTGAACTTGAGAGTCTAGGACTTACCTTCTGGTTTGCTAATAATTTAGCATTGGCTATCCTTTTCTGTAGTCCATTTATGAGGTTTATAAAATCAAGGCTTGTTATTTCAATTTGACTAGTTCATCACCCAATAATAGTCTTGATATTGATGTTAGAGGTCTTAGGTTTGCCTTTCTAGTTGTTGGGTTCATCCCATAGTGATTTCCTCTATCTTGGTGTTGGTATGGAGTTGGATACTCCACTCTTACTGTGATATGGTTCTTAGTCCAATTGAGTTGAGGGTAGTAGAGATGGGTGATCCTTTCCTATAACCGCTTCTTAAGTTGGCCAATTGGAAATTTGTAATCTTGATTTGCCTGGCTCATTTTTGTGTAGTGCTCTTCACCTTGGAATTGATGTTGAGATTGGTTTTCTATTCTTCTATGATGTGATTTGTGGTTTAATTAGGTTTAGGTTGTTTTTCATGAACCAAACCAGGGCTTGGCTATGATGGATATCTCAAGTCCCACATAGATCAAAGATCACCCCTATACCTAACCAAACTAAACACAACATCCCCAAATGTCAGATGAATTCCAAACATATAACAAGATAGTGTTTAATAGAACTTATGATAACTCATGATATGTCTATACCAACCACCGGTAAACGGAAGACTGCCCGTCACCAAAAAAATCAATCAAACCATCCAATTCCACAGTAATTTGATAAATACTACAAAATCAAAAGTCAATAAAACATCGGGATATGCCCCGGACAATAGCTAAAATCAATATCCAAAGATATAATCAAAATGTAAAGGAAACCACAACATGAAATGGGGTCTTCCAAGGTTTGGAAGCTCACTACTTCAATCTGACTCACTAGCTGATCCCGAATCCAAGTCACTAAACATGAGAAGTAGAAGTATGACCAATTCCATCATCATGTGGGGATACAACATCCAAAGATGATTAGCGGGGTGAACGCTAGCATGTAACTTGGGGATATGGATAACATAATGATATGATCAATAGATTAAAATCATTCAAACACAATGCATATAGTCAAATGCATAAACATATACATATATATATATATCACATGCCAGGATAGGGAACAAGCCTTAACATGCATTTAAAGACCTTAGCCTGAATTGTGTAGCTCAACCGTCATATAATAGTACCCACAGGATATATGGGCCCCATCTCTCACCCCCTTCCCGAGCCCTTGTGCGTGTAGCCATACGAATTGGAGAATAATCTCATATATATGCACATAGGGGACTCGAATCCTCCAATATATACCAAGATGATATAAGCACTCGATCATATAATAATTTATGGGGGATTTGAACCTCCCTAATCATGAAATAATAATAAAGGGACTCAAACCTCCCTAGTTACTTTGACCTGCGCATCGACAAATGCAGTTTCTAGTATCGGTCACTCAGACTTCCAATTTCACGACTCAGCTAGATAACACTTATTAGAGCCCAATTAAAACAATTGTCACATATTCCTTTTTAGTGAACCATAATACACTTTAAGGCATAGATTGTTGGTATCGTTATACCAACTACACTTGCAAGGTGACACATCATCCCAAAATAATTTCCATTAACTTGGGAGAACGACTCCCTTTGTTCATTAATACACATTGGAGAACGCCGACTTCCTTTGTTCATTAAATTATCCCATTGTATTTCAAATACTTGTTTATATCATGCAATAGTTCAAAACTAGTTCAATTTTACAAATTCCCACAAACCAATTTCACATTATGGGGTTGGGGTTATAAACACTTCAAAGCCATAAGTTTTGGAAAGTCATAATTACCTAGTTAATTTAATATACCCATGCATCCACAAGTTCAAAACCATATTAAAAGCATGAAAATCATTTGTATAAACCATGAGAAATATTGTTTAATTCATAACATTCAAAACCCTCAACCCTTGTTTTCAAAACCAAACAATAATCTTATGAATAATACTTTAAATCACATGCCTTTGTAAAATTAACAATGAGGGAAGAGTAACATGCCTGAATCACAAAGATTTACGAAGAGAAATCAACCCTTGAGCCCTTAGATAACCAAATTGGTAAAAGCCTAACCTAACTTATTTGAAAGGATTTAGAGAGAGTGTTTAATCCGTGAAAGTGTTGAATGAATACCTCAAAGGTATTTTATGGATGTGGGGTCTAAAGGGTTTTAAGTGGGAAATGCGTAAAGTGCCTCCAACTTAAAAGCTAGAAAAGCATCGTCTTTGGTTATGAGTCATCCCCTTGACTCGTACCTACACCTTATGACTTGTGACCATGATCCGTAACCAAGATAGTCTCTAGGACCCCAACACTATTATCCTTATGACTCAACCCACCAACTCATAGCATAACCCTACAACTTATAGAGTACTACTCGTGAGAAACACAAAACCCAAATAAATCGAACACTGGACACCCTATGATTTAATCCTTCAACTCGTGGCATATCTTTTTGACTCTCAGTGAGTCACTCGTATTCAGAGAAGAATCAAGCCTTAAACTTACTGGTTTGGGTAAGAATCAATCCAATGAGTCGTCAAGACCCCCTATGACTCCAGGGTCCAGTCGTAACTAAGGAAGTGAGCCCAAAGCTCAAGAAACTTTTCAAGGGCAAAAATCCGTGGTATTTTGATTCTCCCTCACTTGGATCATTCGTCCTTAAATGATGGGACAAGGAAATTGTTAGCACAATTTGACTCTATATCCCTCTACTGTTATTTTTAACAAACTCAAAAAATAAAGATTCCAAGGAAATCAATCTTTCCTTTAAGAAATTCAAAAAACAATGATTTTAAGAATAACACATATCTTACGCACGATTATCCAGAGCAGAAAACAAGAATGGATACTTGAACTTTATGTCCTCTTCGGCTTCCCAAGTAGTCTATTCAACCTTGTGGTTCCTCCATAGAACCTTTACCAAAGCTAGATCCTTTATTCTCAACTAAAGAACTTACCGATCCAAAATCTCAATCGGGACTTCCTTATACAATAAGGAATCCAAAATACCAATATCCCTGATTGGCACAATCAATGATTGTAAGACACCATAAAATTTTCCTAGTCGTTAGAGCTTCTAAAGTGTGTCAATAGAAGCTTAGCACACAAAATTTGGCTAAGTTTTGAAACTTCTTTCATTCCATAAGCTTATGAACTTCGATGAATTATTTCGTGACCTTTCTGACCTCCGATCTTAGATTTTTAAGTTGCATTACGATTGGGAAAAAACATAGTACATCATGGTTCCTTGGTAGTTTCATGATCAAGGTTTATGCCTACTAAGGTCTCAAATGTGTCCAAGCTATTGGGCGAATCAAAACATTCCTTACCGATTGAATTCTTGAGAAGGATATTGGTATAGTCAACTTCAAACGATAATATCTCTCATTATACTTGGAATTTTTGATCTAATGACCTATCAAAAGATATATAATTGAATTATCTTTCCAACTATACCAATTTCATCCAAATCCATTATCGGAGTAAAAAGTTATGCCCATTTTACTCTAGTATATCAAGCTGGGAAATGTGTGACGACCCTGTCACATTGCTGATGGCCCGTCACATTTCTGATGACATTTCTGATGTCCTGCCACATTTCTGACAACATTTCTAATGACATCATCAGCCTTAGGCAGAAACTCACAAAATCCACCCATTTTGTGATGACAATTCGTGACGGCCCATCACGGGCCCGATGTCTTGTCACGGTTGTCATTAGCAATATTTTTCCAGCAATTTTAGAACATTTTTGCATGGATATTTTAGTATTTTTTCACCTTTTGGAAGCCTCTATAAATATGGAAAACCTCTTCCAAAACCCTAATTTCATCATTTTTCTCTTCCAAATTCTCTCAAGGGAAAATAACCAGGGTTTCATCAAGAACCCTAATCTTCTAAAAATCATCCATAAATTCTTTAAGATTTCTTCAAGTATTAAGTTCCTCATAGTGTGGGCTTTGAGAATTATTTATTACAAGTGCGGATAGAGTCTCAAGCATTAGAATTCATCCAATTTCAAAGATTAAGGCATAAAGATGTTGATTCTTGGATCACTTTCATCCAAGAAGCTCAAGAACCCTTTTTAAAACTAAAAGATTTTTATGTTTATGAGTTGTTAATGATTTGTATGAGTTTAAATTAATGTTTAATGTGCTGTTGAGTTTTGATTTATGTTTTCCTACAAAATTTATGAGCTTTGACCCTAGTATGTGGAATTCATGTGATGTTTGTGATAGACCTTCTTGAAGTTTTTTTCTATGTGATGTGTTTATTACTTTTAGGTGTAGAAATGGTTGAATAAGTGAAGCATGTCCCCCATAGGTTTGATAAAGAGCTTAGGTGAAATATAAGGGCCATTATAATATATTGAATAGAAAACCCAAATTGTGAGTTAGTTTGTGCTTAGTGTTTGATAAAACGCCCAAGTGAATGAACTATTCCATGGTTGTAGGAAATTCCCAAATAAGTGTGAACCCATGCGTGTCTATTGTTTTGTTGAAGGACCTTAGTGAACAAGTGGAGAGGTGATAGTAGTAAATTCCCCAATTATGTGCTCTTGATATATATTAAGCTTTTAATATATGCCAAGTGGTTAGCAAGTAGGTTATGACATGATAGTATGAAGTTTCCCCAAGCTATATGATATCCAAACACGTGTCAAGATTGATATAGGTATGAAATAGCTGAGATAAAACCTTATTGAATGGAGTACGATTTAGTAGCATGTTTCCCCTACATTACTATATGATTATGATTCCAAGATGCCTAAAGTGACCCCTCGACGACTGTGAAAATGCTTTAATGATTATGAGATGTTTTAATGATTGTGATGAGACATGAATGATTGTGATGATTAACGAATGATTGTGATGATAAATGAATGATTATGCTTTACTTTTATGATATCGAGTCCTGGGGGTATTTATACCCGATAATAGAGCTATTTTTTAGAGCCCGTGTCAGTTTCTCGATAATTTCAATTGAGCCATGATTCTCAGAACCCAGCGAATTATAGAACTCTGTATCCTCAGACAAGTGTAGAACTTAAGAAAGCTCAGTAATCTCAATTATCTCTGTAATCTTTGTATCGCTAGTAATCTAGCCTCAGTCCTGTAATCAGCTCAGATCGAATAGTATTCAAGTGATGCAATTCTAATCTCAGAAGCGATTTAAGTAATCTATTCAAGCTTTGTACCGTTAGTCAGATACCATGATTCGATATCTTTTCCGTCAGATACGGAGCTAAGTAATCTTAGCGTTACTCAGTCAGATCTTTTGAGAAATATGATCAGTATCAGATTCATCTCAGTCTAAGTTCAGTCTAAGAATTACATCAGTGTCTTTTAGTTGAGAGTAGGATTCAGCACCAAGCAAACCCAAGGATGGGAACTCACCTGCTAGTAGAGGTTTTGATTCTTAGAAGCAATCCTTGCATTCCAGAACTGTGTAGCCAGCACAGGAAAAGGAGTCACCTGTCAAGCAGGATTGACGTACTGTTGATGGTTACCGCCAAAGAGCTTGACCTTAGAGAAAATATAATGTCTTTATCTGCGGCACGATATTGGCACCCTCCCAATCGGGGGTTGAGGTTGGATCCCACCTGTGGTAGGTTAGGGCATGTCGGTTAGATGACTACTTCCGACAGTTACAATTTCAGATTCAATCTCAATTTCAGAATTAGTCTTTAGAAGTTAGGACTGTCAGATACAGTCATCTATCTTTATGAGGAACTCAGATAGTTCTATTGATTTATGGACCATCCTATCAGATAGGCTTGGTCTCATATACAGTTGTTTGATGTCATATTCTGAGATATGCTGCCAGACAGGCTTGATCACGGTATCAGATTTCTATTGAATATTCTTGTCGTCAGATTCAGATATAATCATATTTCTTATCATTGATAAAGCTTCCAAAGCAATAGGTTAGAAAAGTTGATCTCTAATTCTGTCAGTCGAAAATAGTAAGCTCAGAGTTCAGTTCTTGATGTAAGTACATCCAGATCTTCAGTTATCAGTATCAGATGAGTCAGTGACTCAGTATCTCAATTTTAGTAGTGAGTTCAGTCTGCAGTAAGGTGGTATCCGAGTTTCAGTATCTAGAGTTGCGATGATTGTGTTCATGTTCTGTGCATTCATGTATATGTTATCATGGGGCATCTTCATGATTATTCAGTTTAGATATTGTGCATGCATGAGCCCTTGCATTATCCTACCTCGTCTACATACTCGGTACATTCCTGTACTGACGTATTTGCGCTATGGTGTTTTATTTTACACCATAGGTTCAGAGGCACAGGATCCTGAGTATCCTCAGCAGTTCATTCCTAGTCATCAGCAATAGTAGTTAGTCCTTTTCTTTCGAGGATGAATCTTAGTTTACTATTATTGCTTCAGTTGTTTATTTTCAGTTGATGGAGTTAGTTGGGGACCTGTCCCATCAACTCTATAGTTCAGACTGTTTAGAGGCTTTTTGGATGGATGTATTAGTATTCAGTTTTCTATAGTATGAGTATTCATAGATGTGTTGAACCTTATGGCTAGTTTCCGTATTTATTTTAGATATTATGCCGTGTACAGGTACAAATATCAGTAAAGGGTTAGCTTGTGGTCCTTCGGGGTCATAAGCACCGTGTGACGTCTCGGGATGGGATCTCAGGGCGTTACAATGATGGATCACCCTGACACTTCCTCAACATTGACACAAGGAACACCAGATAAATGAAGCTCAAACTAGAAAGCAACTCCTACTCATACGCAATATTACCAGCCCTCTTCAAAACCAAGTACAAGCCAACATACCGGGGACTGAGCTTCCCCTTTTTCCCAAACTACATTACTCCATTCATGGGAGATACCTTCAAGAATACCCAATCTCCAACCTCAAACTCTAACTCTCTACGCCTCTCATTTGCATAGGAATTTTGGCGACTTTAGGCAGCTTTAAGTATATTCCGAATCACCTTCACCTTTTCCATCGCTTGGTGAACCAAATTTGGTCCAAACATCTCTACCTCACCAACCTCAACCACCCAATAGGAGACCTATACTACCTACTATACAATGCCTGAAATGGAGCCATCCCAATTCTAGAGTGGTAGCTGTTATTATACATACTGACTCTATAAGATAAAAATGATCAACCCAGCTACCACCATAGTCAATCACGTAAGCTCGAAACATATCTTCAAATGTATGAATAGTCTTTTCGCTTGACCATCCGACTGCAGGTGGAAAACAGTACTAAGGCTCACCTTAGTTCTTAAACCACTCTAAAAAAATTAGCAAAAATAAGATAAGAACTGGGTACCACAATCTGACATAATAGAAATAGGTGCCCCATGCAACTTCACAATCTGTTGGATAAATAGCTTTGCATAATTCCCTGTTGAATAATTTGTCCTCATTGGCAAGAAGTGAGAAGACTAAGTCATCCTATCCATGATGACCCAAATCAAATCAAACTGATTCTGAGATCGAGGAAGACCAGTAATTAAATCCATATTAATTACTTCCCACTTCTACATAGGCAACTCAATCTCTTGAGTTAACCCACTAGTCCTCAAGTGCTCAATCTTTACTTGTTGACACACCATGCATTTAGCCACAAAATTGGCCAAATCTCGCTTCATATTGTTCCACCAATAAATCTCCTTAAGGTCATGATACAACTTTGTCGAATAGAGATGAGTAACATAACGTGACTCATAAGCCTCAACCAATCCTCTCTCTCAACCCATCTAAATCAGGAACACATAATTCACCTTGGTACCTCAAGATACCATTGCCACCAATATCAAAAGCTACAACCTTTTGCTGACCCACATCTGCCTTAATCTTCATTATGACCTAATCCGGTATCTGCTTCTCTTTTATTTCAGTAATAAGAGATAACTTCTCCACCTCTTGCACAAATACACAACCATCCTCAGAGTCTAAGAGACGAACTCCAAGGTTAGACAAATAGTGAATATCTCTCACTAATTCCTGCTTATACTCATAAATATGAGCTAGAATCCCCATGGATAACCTTCTAAGAACTTCAACAACTACATTAGCTTTACCTGGGTGATAGTTTAGATTCATGTCGTAGTATTTTAACAACTTAAGCCACCTCATCTGCCAGAGATTCAACTCCTTCTGGGTAAGCATATATTACAGACTCTTATGATCAGAAAAAATATCTACATGGACTCCATATAGATAGTGATGCCAAATCATTAATGCTAACACCACAACCAACAACTCCAAGTCATAAGTCGGGTAACTCTTCTCATGAACTTTCAATTGCCTAGAAGCATAGGCTACCACCCTACCATGCTACATCAACACACAACCAAGTCCCACACGAGATGCATTATAGTAGACAAAAAAATCACCAGTACCTTTCTGCACATTCAAAACTGGAGCTGAAGTCAACTTATTTTCAGTTTCTAAAAACTTCCTCACAAGCATCAGACCACAAAAACTTTACTTTTTTCTGAGTCAACTTAGTCAACGGGGTAGCTATCATCGAGAAACTCTCCATAAATCTCCTATAGTAACTGGATAAACCCAAGAAACTCTAAATATCGGTCGGAATTGTGGGCCTAGTCCACTTCTTAACCACTATAACTTTTTATGGATCTACCATGATCCCTTCACTAGAAATGACATGGACCAAAAATGTAACAACTTTCAACTAGAATTCACACTTCGAAAACTTAGTATACAAATGCTGATCTTTCATGGTTTACAACACGATACGGAGGTAATCGACATGATCCACCTCACTCTTAGAATACACCAGAATATTATCTATAAATATGATGATGAACAAATCCAGAAACTGATGGAATATCCTATTCATCAACTCCATGAATGCCACCGGGGCATTATTCAACCCAAAAGACAAGACTAACAACTCACAATGACCCTATCGGGTTTGAAAGGCTTAGGGTATCCACTTCCCTAATCTTTAGCTGATTATAACCGGACCTAAGATAAATCTTAGAAAAATACCTAGAACCCTAAAGTTGGTCAAACAAATTATCAATCCAAGGAAGAGGATACTTATTCTTCACCGTAACCTTATTCAACAGATGATAATCAATACACATTCGAAGGGAACCATCCTTCTTACGCACGAAAAAAAAAGGATCATCCCACAGAGACACACTAGGACGGATAAATCCCTTATCAAGGAGGTCCTACTTCAACTCAGTTGGAGCTATTTTATAAATAGGAATGGAGATAGGATAAGTATCCAGAACAAGGTCAATCCCAAAATCAACTCTCTATCAGGAGGGACACCCGGAAGATCATCAGGAAAAACTTCAGAAAATTCACTAACCAAAGAAACGGATTAAAATGAAGGACCCTCTGAGTTAGAATCTTTAACTCAAACCAAATGGTAGAGACATCTCTTGGAAATCAACTTCCGGGCTCTAAGATATGATATGAACCTTCTTGTAGGTACTAGAGAACCCCCTTCTTACTCAATGAATGACTCATTAGGGAATTTAAACATGACCTTACGGGTCTGACAATCGAAGAAGGCATAACATGAATACAACTAATCCATCTGCAATATAACATCAAAATCAACCATGTGTAACTCTATTTGATCTGCTAGAGTTACTTTACCACCAAAAGATACCACATAACCCCTATTGACTCAATAAGCAACCACAGAGTCACCCATCGGAGTAGAAACAATAAAGAGATCACGAATACATTTGGTGCCAAATCCAAAACTGACACGTACCAAACCAGGGCCTTCTCATAATGGGCACCTCAAGTCCAACAAGGACCGGAGATCACCTACTATTCAATCTAACAACCATAATATAACCAAGAAAATAACCGATTCCATAACCATATGTCACGCCTCAAATCCTATTGGGGTAGACTGACACCCGTAACCAAGGAGGCCCGGGAGAACCAGCTCATAACCTTATACTTCCCATGCATACCTCTATGACAACCCGAAATTTGGACAGTATCATATCGCATATAAAAGAAAATAATCACCTGTATAAGCTCGAGCACACATATATATGTATATACAATACTTGTCCATTGGAGTCATCATGTCTACTAACAAAACACCACCTTGACTGTACATTAGGTCTACAAAGCCTCTAAATAATACACAGAGTTTAACTAAGGTCGGGACACACCCCACCATATAACTAACTTCTATACAATACCAAAAATGACTGGATATGACACGGAAAGCCCTGAAGCAAACTGGAGCTCACCAAAAGCAGCTGGATATCCTGACTTCTACTTGTGCGGTGTATGAACTGAGGTACCTGTGCCTGCAGTATGAAATGCAGGTCCCCCGTGGGGGACGTCAGTACGAAATATGTACTGAGTATATAAAGCTGTAGATAATCACATATGATATAGGAGCTCAATAAAAATCAGAAACAACTGAATAAATCGTAATAGGAGTGGACACACTTACTAGAACTTGTGACAACCTGTACATTGTATTTATTCAATTACTTTACCTTCGTTCTTATCATTTTTGTAATCATTACTGTACTGTACTATGACCATTAGGCTCCCTCTAGTACATATCAACTGGGATCGACCCATGATAGGCTTATGCCCCTGGGATACCACCCATAAACACATAAATAGGGATCGACCCATGATAGGCTTATGCCCCTGGGATACAACCTGATAAGAGAGAACTTCCATCACTTAGTTCAATTAATCTTTGAGATTGTTATTTCAGTTGCCACCGCATTTTTGATACTTTGAAACAATGATACATCAATAAGAGACATATAAATAAACCATCAATGCAGTAACAATGAAGTAAGAACTCATTGGCACATCAATGAAGTGTTTTGGAGTCATAAATGCCATAACAATGAAGTAGGAACTTATTGGTATATCAATGAAACATTTTGGAGTCATTAATAGCACGTGGATGTTGTTTGAGTAACTAGATACCTTCTGACATTCATTAGTGCAATAAACATGTAAGATTTGGAAAACAAGTAAGTATTGGAATGTCTTGACATCTTGTAGGGTGGAAATAAGTTCATTGGTAAGGTAGGACATCATACAAAACCATTATGGATCACATGTTATTGAATAACTTTGGAAACTTTCTTAATAGAACAATTGTTCACTTTCATGCCAAAGATATGGTATAGAGTATGCTTTACATTCCTGAGTGTCAACCTTCAATAATAGTCCCAAATGGACTTCTCATCTTTTTGGATTACTTATCTACAATGAACATATATAGCAATCTAGTATTAGCGACCAAACGTCACAATTCAATTATTTGAATTCACCAAACTAGTGGTTAAGTAGTAAGCCTTAATTACACCATAAAGGGTGTCACTTTAACCCTCTTATACTCCAATTACATTCACATGCCATGCATATTCATACAATATTTTCCAATATCAAGTTTGAATTCATTTATCCTTCCAACCAATCCATTAAACCAAATTGAGCCATAGACATAAATAATCATCAATTCAATAGTATATCACCATATCTACCTTCCATAACTCAATTACCATATCCACCTTCCATAATTCAATACAACTAAACCATGCAAAATAGTCTATAACCTTATTTTTAACACCTTTTAATAACAACCAATACATATAATCCTCTATCACACATATACATATGGAAGAGAACAAAGGCAAATAATATTTATACCTTAGAATTCACCTCTTGATTATGCAATCCTGTTTGCACAAATAATAGGTGCCGTTCGAAGCTCTTGAGATGACAAACACAGTTATCAGATTACTTTGGAATTTCTACGATTGAATCAAAAGTAATTTAAAGGTCAAATTTGGCTAGGGTTTGTTCTTTCTCAATTATTGATGATGAAAATGAGTTTTTGAACTCATATACGTTTATATATACACATATTCCCGTCCATAATATAATAGGGAATGACCAAAATGCCTTTAAAATTTAAATAATGTTAAATTTGTCCTTTGGTGGACTATTTTAATAAGCTAAAGTAGATCGACCATGACTCTTTGCTTCGATATCGGATTTGGGTGAAATTGGTATCGTTGGAAATATAACTCAAAGGTCTTTCATTTCATATAAAGTAGGCCACCCAGTTCGTCCTGTACAAGGAGTTATGGTTGTTTGAAGTTGACCCTAAAAATTTGTTTTGATAGGCTGAAGTAAAATGAGTATAACTCAATTGGAAATAAGACTCAAATATATTTATTTTAATAGGTCGAAGCTCTCCAGTTCATTATATTAAGGGAGTTATGATCATTAAAATTGACCCAAAAATTCGGCTGGCTTTAGTAGTTTGTGTGCAGGAAATTTTCCTGCACATGTGCTATTCCCAAATAAACCAGCCACCATTTTATAGTTTTGAACGTGCTCGATCATATCCGAAACCTATTCGTTTTTGGAAATATTTATATCATTCGAAAGCTTATTCAATAACCTTCGCATGGAACCATCGACGGACAAATTCTGGTATAAATAAAATAAAAAAAATTAATTCCATATAAATTAGACCAATATACGTACTTGAATACACCAATACATGTACTTGAATATGGGGTGTTACATCCTTCCCCTCTTTAGGACAATTGTCCTCGAATGTTAGCGTAGTTATTCAACCGAACCAAGTTCAAGTCCATCATTAACATTCACATCATCACATAAATACTATGCATATATATAAGAAAAAACTTACTTGTTAATGTTCTAACTCCGTTTCTTGTACTTCCTCTTCATCTTTGAAAAAATGAGGGTACTTAGATTTCATTGCTTCCTCAGCTTCCCATGTAATCTCTTCCCTTTAATGATTTCTCCAACGTACTTTCACTAATGCTATCTCTTTATTTCTCATCTTCTTAACTTGGCGATCTAGAATAGCAATAGGTACTTTCTCATAGGTAAGATCTTCCGCAACTTGCACATCCTCAGTAGAAGTGATATGTGATGGATCTCCGATGCACTTTCGAAGCATTGACACATGAAATACCAGATGTACTGATGAGAGCTCTTGGGGTAGCTCTAATTCATATGTAACTTGTCCAAACCTTCGAGTGATCTTATACGGGCCTATATAACGTGGACTTAACTTCCCTTTCTTGCCAAATCTCATTACCCCTTTTATTGGTGATACCTTCAAAAATATCCAATCACCTATAGAAAACTCTAGTTCTCTCCTTCTACTATTCGCATATGACTTGTGTCGACTTTGGGCTATTTTCAGTCGTTGCTGAATTACTTTATCCTTCTCTATGGCTTGATAAACAAGATCCGATCCGAACAAAAGAGTTTCACCCACTTTGAACCATCCTATTGGTGATCTATACTTGCTTCCATATAAAGCTTCATATGGTGCCATTTTGATACTTGAATGATAGCTATTATTGTAGGCAAACTCAATAAGAGGTAAATGATCATCTCAGTTGCCCTTAAAATCTATTACACAAACACGTAGCATATCTTCAAGTATTTGGATGGTACGTTCTTCTTGTCCATCTGTTTGAGGGTGAAAAGCTGTACTCAACTTCATTTGTGTTCCCAAACACCTCTGAAAAGGCTTCCAAAAGTTTGCGGTAAATTGGGTTCCCCGATCTGATATAATAGAGATTGACACTCCATGTAATCATACTATCTCTTTAATGTACAGCTTCGTATACTCTTCAACTGTGTAAGTGGTCCTAACTGGTAGGAAATGTGCGGATTTGGTAAGCCTATCAACAATCACCCATATAGAATCAAACTTCCGGGATGTACGAGGCAAACCAATAACGAAATCCATGTTGATCATGTCCCACTTCCAACTTGCAAGATCAATGTATTGCATATAACCTCCGGGTTTTTGGTGCTCAACTTTAACTCTTTGACAATTTGGACATTCAGCTACAAATTTTGCAATGCTCTTCTTTATGTCATTCCACCAATACATATCTTTCAAATCTTGATACATTTTGGTTGATCCTGGATGAATGGAATACCTTGAAAAATATGCCTCTGTCATAATCTTCTTTCTTAGCCCGTCTACATCCGGTACACACAATCGGTTTTGGCATTGAAGTACTTCTTCTCGCGTAAGCTCAAATGCGTTGGTCGCACCACTCTAAACATTCTCCTTAAGCTGTAATAAAATAGGATCTGCATATTGCTTCTCTTTCACTTCAGCTACTAATGAAGATTCCGCAGCATTATGTACGATAAGCTCTTTATTAGGAGTTTCAAGAAGGCGAACTCCTAAACTAGCTAACTGGTGAAGATCTTTAATCATCCCTTGCCTTTCTATAGGCACCATCATAGCCTTACGACTTAACGCATCAGCTACCACATATGCTTACCCTGGATGGTACGAGATATCAACATCGTAGTCCTTTAATAGTTCAAGCCATCTCCGCTGCCTTAAATTTAGATCCTTCTGATTAAAAATATATTTCAAGCTCTTATGGTCAGTATATATATCAACATGAACCCCATATAAGTAGTGGCACCATATCTTTAAAGCAAAAATAACTGCTGCTAGCTCAAGATCGTGTGTAGAATAATTTTTCTCATGTGGCTGCAATTGTCTAGAAATATGCTATTACCTTACCATGCTGCATCAATACACATCCTAAACTAATTCTGGAAGTATCACAATACACTGTATACCCTTCGGTGCCTTTTGGAAGTACCAACACGGGTGTAGAAATCAATTTGTTCTTTAAATCTTGAAATCTCTTCTCACAGGCGTCATTCCATTGGAATTTGGATGCTTTATGGGTTAGTTTGGTTAAGGGTGATGAAATGGAAGAAAATCCTTTAATAAATCTTCTATAATAACCGGCCAACCCAAGAAAACTACGAATCTCCATAGGCGTTGTGGGCCTTGGCCAGTTCTTCACAGCTTCTATCTTTTGAGCATCAACCTTTATCCCTTCACTAGATACAATATGACCCAAAAATGCCACCGACTTTAACCAAAAATCACATTTAGAGTTTGTATTTGTGTGTCCTTTCTTTGGTTTTGCAAAGTTTGGATTCGAGGTCGAATTCTTTTCAAGAAGGGGAGGATGATATGATTCAAATGGCCTCCTTAGCTTTTAATTACATCATTCGAAGTTAGTACGTGGGGCATCAAGCTTTGGTCACATTAAAGAAATGGGATCCCACATGGAGGGGCCGATTTGAGTACACCAAAAAGCAATTCCACGTGTGAAAGATTGCTTGGAGCATTGAAGATTGAGGACTCATAGTTTTGGGCCTTCATTAAGGACATTTTAGTTACTTAGCCTAGTCCAAGTAACACTCCATGACCACCCCTTTTCATTAAGGGTATTGTGGTCATTTAGCTATGTAATAAGTTAGACTATAAATAAGTTCTATTAGTTCATTTGCTAGTTAGTTTATGAAAGATGAAAAAGTGAAACACTTGAAATCCTCTCTCTTGAGAGTAGACCACCTTAGTATAGTCTTAGTTAGGACTTATAAAAGTCATCCTTAGTATAGGGCTTGGAAAAGCTAAGATTGTTCTTTGCTTGGAAACGGTGGATCTTGAGGTGAGTCGATTACCTTGGCGGTCACCATAAGAGTGTGGTTTTGATTACTACATTCATTATGGGTTAATGTTGAAATATACTTGTTTCTTAATCTTGTAATAATCTTGGTCTCACTATCTATCCTTTCATTATTTTGCAAATCCGTGTGTTTTTGTGTTTGTCATCTTGTATCCCTTTGTGTTGCTTGTTCTTCTCACGTTTTGTGGACTGTTTTGGCATCTTGGTGGACTGATTTGTATCATCAGCAATCATACGGATGAGTTAACATAATAGTACACATCAAACTAACTTTTAACCTAGCTAGAAAACAAAGACATAACACAAGGATATTTAGAACAACACATACCTCAAGAATGAGTTTCTGGAACGGGGAACAAATGCGGACACTTGGACTTCATGTCCTCCTCCACCTCCTAAGTATCTTTCTCAACCTCATGGTTTCTCCAAAGAACCTTTACTAAAGCCACATCCTTCATTCACAACCAACAAACTTGATGATCCAAGATCTCCACTGGAACTACCTCATAAGATAAGGAACTTGAGATACCCATTCCTTCCAAGGGAACAACCAATGAAGGATCACTTACATATTTTCTCAACATAGAGACATGTAAAATATGATGAATGGAGTTAAAACTTGGAGGAAACTCCAACTCATAAACAACATTGCCAACCCTCTTTAAAACCTAGTATTGACCAATATACCAGGGACTAAGCTTCCCCTTCTTTCCAAACTGTATCACTCCCTTCATGGGAGACACTTTCAAGAATACCCAATTGCCAACATTGAACTTAAACTCCCTATGCCTCACATCCGCATAGGACCTTTGGAGACTTTGAGCAGCTTTCAACCTATCACTAATCACCTTTACCTTTTCCAAGGCTTAGTGAACCAAATCAGGGCCCAACAACTTACCCTCACCAACCTTATACCACCCAATAGGAGAACGATATATCCTACCATGCAATACTTCAAAAGGAACCATACTAATGCAAGAATGATAGCTATTATTATAAGCTAATTCAATCAAAGGAAAATGGTCGAACAAACTATCACTATAGTCAATCACGCAAGAACGAAACATATTTTCCAAAGTCTGAATAGTCCTCTCTGCTTGTCCATCCGGCTGTGGGTGGAAAGTGGTACTAAGGCACACCATAGTTCCCAAACCTTTTTGAAATGACTTCCAAAAATAAGATGAGAATGGAGTACCACAATATGAATGATAGAAATTGGGTCACCGTGCAACTTCACAATCTCTACAAGATACAACTTGGCATAATCCTCCATTGAATAGCTAGTGCCCACAGGCAAAAAGTGAGCAAACTTGGTCATTCTATCCACAATGACCCAAATAGAATCATATTGATTCTGAGACCGAGGAAGATTGGTAACAAAATCCATATTAATCACCTCCCACTTCTATTCGAGAATTTCTATTTCTTGGTAAAAACTTCCGGGTTTCATATGCCCAACTTTCACTTGTTGACATACCATGTACTTAGCCACATAGTTAGCCACATCTCACTTCATATTATTCCACCAATAGAACTCCTTAAGATCATGATACATCTTCGTAGAACTGGGATGAATAGCATAACGAGATCAATGAGCTTCGGCCAAAGTCCTTTCCCTCAATCCATCCATACCGAGAACAAATAGCCTACCTTGGTACCTCAAGATACCATCACCACCAATCACAAAATCAACAAACTTTTGCTGACCCACATTCCCTTTAATCTTCATCAAATCAAGATCCAATTATTTTTTCCTTTATCTCAACAATAAGAGACGACTGTGATACCTGATGCACAAATACACCACCATCCTCAGAGCTTATGAGATGAACTCCAAGACTAGACAAGCGGTGAATGTCCTTCACCAACTCCCACTTATCCTCATCCACATGAGCTAGACTCCACATGGATAACCTGCTAAGAGCATCAACAACTACGTTAGATTTACCTAGATAGTAATGAAGACTCATATCATAGTCCTTCAACAACTTAAGCCACCTCTTTTTCCTGAGATTTAACTCTTTTAGAGTAAACACATGCTGCTGGCTCTTATTACCAGAAAATGTCTACATGAACCCCATAAAAATAGAGACGCCAAATCTTTAATGAAAATACCACAACCAACAACTCCAAATCATGAGTAGGGTAGTTTGTCTTATGAACTTTCAACTTCCTAGAAGCTTAAGCCACCACCCAACCATGCTATATTAACACACTACCAAGCCCAACAAAAGAAGCATCATAATACACTACGAAGCCATCATTACCATTGAGCAAGGTTAAAACAGAAGCTGAAGTCAACTTATCCTTTAACTTCTGAAAACTACCCTCACACGCATTTGCCTACAAGAACTTGATCTTCTTCTAGGTCAACTTATTTAACGGGGCAGCTATAGTAAAAAAACATTCCATAAATCTTCTATAGTAATTCACTAAACCCATGAAACTCCGAATATCGATTGGAGTTGCTGGTCTAGGCCACTTCTTAACCACTGCAACCATTTGTAGATCTACCATGATCCCTTCACTATAGATAATATGACCAAGAAAAGTCACAGGCTTCAACCAAAACTCACACTTTGAGAACTTGGCATACAAACGCTGATCCTTCAAGGTATGCAACATAACACGGAGGTGATTGACATAATCTGACTCACTCTTAGAGTATACTAGAATATCATCTATGAAGACAATGATGAAAGAATCCAGAATTGATGAAAAACCCAATTCATGAAATCCAAAAATATTGTTGGAAATTGGTCAACCCAAAAGATATAACTAGGAACTCATAGAGACCATACCAGGTCCTAAAGGCAGCCTTAGGGATATCCATATCCCTAACCTATATCCCTAACCTTAATCTGATGATAACCCAACCAAAGATCAATCTTAGAAAACCACTTCGCACCCGAAGCTGATCAAACAAATCACCGATCCTTGGAAGAAGATACTTATTATTTATGGCCACCTTATTCAGCTAACAATAATCAATACACATCCGAAGGAAACCATTCTTCTTATGCACGAAAAACATAAGAGAACCCCAAGGAGACACATTAGGATGAATGAAACCTTTATTTAAGAGATCCTTCAATTTCTCTTTATGCTTTTTTCAACTCAGCCAGAGCCATCCTATAAGGAGGGATGAAGATAGGATGACTATTTGGAACAAGATCAATCACAATTAATTTCCCTATTGGGAGAAATACCAAGAAGATAATTAGGGAAAACCTTGAGAAACTCATTAACCACTGGAGCAGATTCTAGAGAAGGACCTTTCGAGTTAGAATCTTTAACCCAGACTAAAGGATACAAACACTGTTTGAAGATCAACTTTCAGGATCTAAGATATAAGATGAACCTTTCCTTGGGCACTAAATAACCCCCTTCCCATACAATGACAGGCTCATTAGGGAATTTAAGCATGACCTTACGGGTCCGACAATCTAAGGAAACATAACATGAATGTAAACAATCCATCCCCAATATAACGTTGAAATCCACCATATCTAATTCAAATAGATCCACCAAAGTTTCTTTACTACCAACATATACCACACACCCCTCTAGACTCTTCTAGAAATAACAAAGTCACCTATTAAGGTAGAAATAGAAAAAGGGTCCAAAACACAGTGGAACCAAAACTGAAATATATAGCCATAAATGGGGTCATATAAGAAAGAGTGGACCCTGGATCAAGTAAACAATACACATCACGGAAGAAAAGTTTCAACAAGTAACCACATTGGGAGATGTCTCAGAATCCTGGTGAGACTCAAGATCATATAACCAATTCCATCCAGTGCTAGTACCAGAAGCTGAAGTAGATGCATAAACAACACTCCTTGGTGTAGGAGCAGATAAAGAGGAAACTGAATTCTTGTTAGCCCTAAAAGCTATCCTAACACTACAGTAACGCTGTGTATGACCAAGCTGATCTTAATAAAAATATCTATTCTTCCCTTCCTCACATAAACCAAGGTACGACCGCCCATAAAATCTATAAGAAGGGTGGGATGAAGCCTACTGAGCCCCACTAGCCTAAGATTGAGCACCCTATGCCCGGAACCCATCATCATACTGAGATCGATGATCACTCGATGACTTCAGGTAAGGAGAACTATCCATGGATAAAGAACCAGAACTCCCCCCTTCTTCTTTGGCCACTTATTACCATCTCTACTATTTTGCTCAGAAGGCCTAAATTTCTTCCCCTGCCTGTCTCTAAGCTCAACCTATTTTTTCTTCTCTTCCTCCACCTACTGCATATGCACAACCAACCTAGAGATATCCATGTCCTTGATCAATAAGGCAACCTTACTCTCAAGAATCAACTCACAAGACAATCTCAAAGTGAACTTACGTATTCTAGCTCTCATGCTAGAAACCAACTCAGGAGCGTACCTGGACAACTGATGGATTTTTAAGGCTTACTCTATGACAGACATCCTACCTTGCCTTAAATTCACAAACTATTTCGCTTTCGCCTCCTTCAACTCCTAAGGAAAGAAACCATCCAAGAAGCCACTAGAGAAATCCTCCCACAAGGCAAAACTAGCACCTTTGCCCCTCAATTGTTCTCGCTCTTTGTACCACTATTACCCTATATTTTTCAATTGATAGGCAGCAAACTTAACACTTTCAACCTTTGAATCATGCATAATCCGAAGAATATTCTCTATGTTATTAACAGAGCTTAAGGATCCTTCTCAAACTTAGTGCCTATAAATGTAGAAGGATGCAACCTCATAAACTAGCCAACCCTTGTGGCCTTAGAAATAGAGTAAAAAGAATACCATGCTTAGACTGAGAATCTACTAACTAATTCAAAAAAGTAATGGAATGATGAAACTTAACAGTAGTAGAATCCCCTTAAAGCGACTGAGTATGAGTGCCACCTTTAGAAGGAAGATCAGTGAGGGTAGGTGGAACCTCAGAAGGACAGTCGATGCAGTGAGACTTGAATAGGTTTGGACTCCATAGGTAGAGCATCTCCCATCAACATTGTCCCCAGTTGGGACAGAGGTGTTTGCATAAACATCAAATCTTCTTGGAGGCATGATCTGAAAGACAAGCAAATGGAAATCAGAAGAATCCAAGACCTTAAATTCTATAGGTCGAAGTAAGACAACAAGAAACTAAAACATTCCTAAATATCTCATAGCCTCTCTCTTATAAGTATGGCATGCTACACTCCCATAAAAGAGACTCTACTTGACACAACTTTGTTGACACCTAACTGACTATGAACCTAGGCTCTGATACCAACTATACACGACTCGTAATAGGGCCTTGTCGTAGTAGGAACTTCTAGTCCAACAAGGACCAGAGATCACCTCGCTATTCTATCTAACCAACCAACAACCATAACATAACTAAGATAACAACCAAGTCCATAAACAAGCCATAGCATAACATACCAAGTCCATAATTTGTCCATACAAAACCTTTAAAAACAATCAAAAATATTGGGTCAGGACATGCCCCCGACCATAGCCAGAACCAATATCTAAGTCTAAACCAATAAAGATAAAAGAAAACTCAAAACAAAAAATGGAGCTTTCTGAAGTATGGAAGCTCACCACTTCAAGTCACCACAAGCTATTCCCGAGTCTAATCACTGAGTAGAAGGTGTAAGGATATGACCAATACCTACATCGCGTGGGGATAAAACATCGAACATGATTAGCGGTTAGAGGCGCTATCATGTAACTCAAGGATAAGGATAAAATAGTGACAATAGTTCAAAACCCTTCAACCAATAGATATAAAAAATGCAATGCATACATATACATATATACCATACTGGGGTAGGGAACAAGATTAGTATAAAATTTAAAAGCATTAACCTAGTCTGTGTAGCATAGCCATCATAGAACAATGCACCCATGGGCTATATGCGTCCAGCTTTCCCCTAGCTGGAAGGGCCCCAGTATGTGTAGCTGCACGAACCAGAGCATATCCATAACCATATGTGCCTATGTAGGGGACTCAAACCTCCCGGCAAAATCAAGGTGACATAGCACCAACGGTTGGCTACACATCCTACCTTAAAGCATAATTTAAAGCCATCAACATAAACAACCATAAACCAATTACTTACCAAAGGCATCCCATTGGTATAATCATCTCAACCCCACTTGCAAGCGTATAACAATTCTATAGCCATTATCATTTAACCTTGGGACTGGAACCCATTGTCTATACAAAGACATCAATTCAATTAAACCCTTAGGGAATCAAACCCATTATCAAACAGAGATATAAATCAATTTAATGTTTAGGGAATCAAACCCTTTTAGTCAATTAAATCACCGAGGCTACCATTTAAACCATCACATGGCTAACAAGGCCTTCATACAAAACCGTTTACCAACTATTCATATTCTTTAGGCCAATGCCCTAGTTCCAAACACATTGAAAATCGATTTATGGTCATCAAGACCTTTACAAAATCATTCATCCTTCATTATATTTCTTATACCAAGCATTAGTGCAAAGCCTAATTTATCATGTGACTAGTTTATTCTCTTAGGCATTTTCACAAACACTTTGAGGACATGTTATTATCAAGACCAAAATCAAGGTAAAACCATCAAATTTAGGGTAACCCATGACCCATTTATTAAACCACAACTACCAAGCATCCGCATGTGCAAACCATTATCAAAAACATGTATAAACAGAATTTAAACCAAGGGTAAACAATACTCAACATTATGCAAGAAAGACCCTCAACTATGGTTTTCAAAACCAACATTAAGGAATCAAAATCAATGATTAAAACATATGATATTTGAGAATTAACAATAAGGGAAGAGTCACATGCCTTATTCATAAAGATTCACGGATGAAGCTCGACCCTTGAGCCTCTATATAAACACTTGAAGAAAACCCTAGCTCAGTCTTCAAGAGAGAGTTTAGAGAGTGTTTTTGGAATGCTTGATCTTTTGAAAGTGTGTTATAAGAGGCCAAAACATGTTATAAGAAGTGGGGACTTAACGTTTTGGGGTGGGAAATATCCAAAATGTCCTCAGCTTAAAAGCTATAAACATGGTCGTGGGAGGGTATGACCACACCCTAAAACCGTACCCTAGGGTATGAGTGATACCATTATCTCATACCCTAGGCCTCATTTTGGACCTCTATATTGACCAACATACGATCAAAAAGCACTAAGTTGTATCCTATCATACGAGAAGTACCCTTAGAATCATACCTTGGTCAGAATCATCTTAACCAAACTTAGGGCATCATACGACTCAACAACAAATGCCTCGCACCCTAACATACGACTAGTAAGATGCCTAATTAAATGCAACTTTACTGCATTTCCTAACATACGAGAGAAGAGTCATAAACCGTATCTTAGCATATGATAAGTATGTTTAAATTGTATGTTGTCCAAAAATTCAAACTTAGGAAATTTTCTAAGGGTCCTAAGCCAAGGTATTTCAAAAACGTATAACTACAAATAGGGTCACATAAGAAAGAGTAGACCCTGGATCAAGAAAGCTATAAATATCATATGATAAAACTCGTAACATACTAGTGAAAACATCGGGAGATGCCTCAGAGTCCTGGGGGTAGAAAGAGCATACTACCGATTTTGGCCAGTGCAGGTACTAGAAGTAGAAGCAACAGCCTTTGGTGAAGGAGCTAATAAAGTGGATATAGGAATCCTAAAATAACCTTAGAATGACAATCCCTCTGCATATGACCACACTGACTATATTTAAAATACCTGCTTCTCCATTATTTCCAAAACCCATGGTGCACTTACCCATTGAATCTACAAGGAGAATTTGATAGAGCAGATTGAGCCCCACCAACTTAAGATTGTGCGCCCTGCACCCTAAATCCACTATCATGATGAGAATGATAATCACCTAATGACTTCGTATAAGGAGCACTAGCCGTAGAGTAGGAACCAGAACTCGCCCACTTCTTCTTAGACCACTTTACACTATCTCTACCGCTCTATTGTTGACCTCTACCCTGATCAACATCTAAACTTCTTATTCTGCCTCTCCTCAATTTAAGCGGCTTCTTATTCTCTTCCTTGACTTGATGAATATACATAAGTAATTTGGAGATGTCTATATCCTTGTTCAACAAGGCAACCTTACTTTCAAAAATCAAATTAAGGGACAACATAGAAGCAAACTTATTAATCCTAACTCAGAAGTATATCGGGATAACTGATGAAATTTCAAGGTATACTCCTTGACCGTCATCCTGCCTTGCCTCAGATTAACAAACTTTTCTACTTTTACCTATCTCAAGTGGTCAAGAAAAGCACTAGAGAAATTATCCCATAGTGCAGATTTGGCATCATCTCCCCTAGATTAGTCCTATTCTTCATACCATTAGTATGCTATATCTTTTTATTGATAGGTAGCAAATTCTACACCTTCCATATTCGTAGCATGTATAACACAAAAGATATTCTCCATCTCATCAATAAAACCTTGAGGATCCTTCTCAACCATAACACCAGGGTTCAACCTCATAAACTGGCCAACCTTTGTAGACTCAGAAGATAGAGTAATGAAAGATAAACACTCAGACTAAGAAGCTACGAACTGGGCCAACTTATGAAAAAACTGACCAAATTCCATATTTAACACATCAGCCTGAGGGGCTTGAAGAGGACTAGAGGGGACCGGTGGAACTTCAGGAGGGCAACCAGGAACTGGACCCCTAGACCGGGTCTATACCCCATAAGAAGGGCGTGTCTCATCAGCCTTCTCCTTAAGTAGGACCGAGGAGTTTCCATAAGATTCAGATTATTGGGGAGGCACATCTGAAAAGAAAACAAATGGGAATTAGATAGACTCAAGACCTTGGACTCTATAGCTAGGAATAGAACAACAAGAAAGGGAAATATTCCTAATGTCTCATAGCCTTTCTCTTATAAGAGTGACGCACTACGCACCCATAAAAAAACTCTACTCGACATGGCTATGTCAAACACCCAATAAGACCAAACCTATGCTCAGATACAACCTTTTTCACGACCTAAACTAGGGCTTAGCCGTGATAGGTATCTCAAGTCCCACATAGACTAGAGATCACTCCCTATATCTAACAAAGCCAAACACAATATCCTCATATGTCGGATGAATTCTGAACATATAATAAGATAACGTATAATAGAACTTATGATAACTCATGATACGTCTACACCAACCACCGGTAATCAGACAATGTTAGTCACCAAAATAATCGATCAAACCACCCAAGTCCACAGTAACCTGATAAAGCCTCTACAAAACTAAAATTCAATTAAATATCAGGACATACACCGACAATAGCCAAAACAAATATCTAAAGAGATAGTCAAAATATAAAGGAAACCACGACATGAAATGGGGTCTTTTGAAGTATGAAAGATCACCACTTCAATCTGACTCGCTAGCTGATCCTGAATCCAAGTAACTGAGAAAAAAGAGTAAAAGAATGACCATTTCCTACATTGCGTGGGGATACAATGTCCAAATACAGTTAATGGGGTGAACGATAGCATGTAACTCAGGGATAGGAATAACATAGTTATATGATCAATAAATTAAAATCATTCAAAGCCAGTGCACATAGTCAAATGCATTATCATATACATATATATAAATATATATCACATATCGGGATAGGGAACAAGGGCTTACATGCATTTAAAAACCTTATCCTAGAATGTGTAGCTCAATCCTCATATAATAGTACCCACGGTCTATATGGGCCCCAATTCTCACCCCCTGGTCTGGCCCCAGTGCGTGTAGCCATATGTACCAGAGACTAATCTCATATATATGCCCTCGAACCCTCCAACATATACCAAGATGAATTAAGCACCCGATCATATAATGATTTACAGAGGACTCAAACCTCCCTAATTATAAAATAATAATAAGGGGGACTTAAACCTCCCTGATCACTTTGACCCCACATCAGCAAATGCGATTTCAAGTATCGATCACTCAGACCTCCACTTTTACAACTCTGCTATGCAACCCTTATTAGAACCCAATTTAAACAATTATCACACATTCCTATTTTGTGAACCATAATACACTTTAAGGCATACATTATTGGTATCTTCATACCAACTACACTTGCAAGGTAACACATCATGCTAAAACAATTTCCATTAACTTGGGGAGAACAACTCCCTTTTTTTTATTAATACATATTGGGGAACACCAACTCCATTTGTTCATTAAATCATCCCATTGTATTTTAAATACTTCTTTATATCATGCAATAGTTAAAGACTAGTTCAATTTTACAAATTACCACAAACCGATTTCATATTATGGGGTTGGGGTTATAACCACTCCAAAGCCATAAGTTTGGGAAAATCACTATTCCCTAGTTCATTCACCATACCCACGCACCCATAAGTTCAAAATCATATTACAAGAATGAAAATCATATGTATAAAACATGAGAAACATTGTTTAATTCATAACATTCAAAACCCCCAACCCTTGTTTTCAAAACCAAATAATAATCGTATGAACAATACTTTAAATCACATGCCTTTGCAAAATTAACAATGAGGGAAGACTAATATGCCTGAATCACGAAGATTTACGGAGAAAAATCAACCCTTGAGCCCATAGATGACCAAAATGGTTAAACCTTAACTTGACTTGTTTGAAAGAATTTAGAGTACTAGATTGACTAGTTTTGGCTAAGGTTGCATTTCTTCAAGTTGCTAGAGTTTTTGGTTATCACTTGTATTGCTTGCAACCTTGTTGAGTCCTTAGGTATACTTTGGTGCATTATGCCCTTCAATAGATATGAAGTATCTACCCCTATAATAGCCAACCTCAACTTAGGACGATTTGCCTGAGTTAAGGTAAACAATGTCCATGGAGGACCAGGGCTAAAATAGGTTCATTGTAACAAAATTGGGAAGTTAAAAGGTTTAACAAGAAAATAGTCTATCCAAGCTAAAAATAGGGATCAAGGGATACTTATTCACTTTTGGAAGGTCATTTAGGCTAAAAGTGGACTTATTTCAAGAAAAACTTATGATCCTTTCCTGACTGACTATCCTACAAAATATGCAAGACTAATCGGGCAAGTTCTGGATTTAATATATAAGGGAACAAAGTAGAATCTCACACACATAGCACAGGGTTGCATTGCAAACTACTACCAATCTGATTCATTTAATTGTTAGCTATAATTATTATGTTCCTAATACTAATGCCATAATAAGATCCACAATGGTCACACATATATACACATCACATAGTTCAAACCTAAATTTTTAAAAGAGTATCATTTTTCTCAAAAATAAAAAACAAAGTACATCAACTACCCTAGATACTTAAAAAATCTCCTAATTACATAAAAACACAACATATTAAAAAGCAAAAATAATATGATACGATATTAACCTAGACATGTCAGTTCTACAACCATACTGTGTTCGACAAAAAAGAAGCATGATAATAAAAATCAACGATGGCTATGGTATATAGCATCCCCAACTAAAAGACTATGCACTGTCCCAGTGGGTGAAAAATTAATGTAAAGAAAGGGAATGAGATCATACCTGGGATGCACTAGGCATTCGTGTCTGATGTAGGTTCAAAAATAACAAACTAACTTAGATTGCCTTCCAAGAAATGCCTAATTTACCATTACGACATGACTCAGTTGCCTTGGCTACTCAGAATATGCTAAGGTCCACATCAACTCATACTTTTACCTCTTCAAGTTTTCCCATATCGGGCTTCACCTACTGCCCATTCACCTTGAAAGGGGCTTTGCCATCACTCTTTAACTTTACAACACTATGTGGGAGCACTCGAATCATGGAAAATGGTCCATACCATCAAGACTTCCACTTGATAGATAACGAGCAAAGTCTTGAATTATACAACAAGACTAAATCACCAGGTTCAAACACTCTTTTCTCAATTTTCTTATCATGATAAAGATTCATTCTTTCTTTTTATATAACTAAACTCTCATAAGAATGGTACCAAAATTCATCCAACATATTTATCTTGCTCAATCTCAACTTAGCTAAATCATGCCACTCAAAATTTAGCTTTTATAATGCCCATAATGCCTTGTTCTCAAGTTCAAATAGCAAGTGGCAAGCCTTACCGCACAAAAGCTAATATGGAGAGGCAACTCTGGGGGTCTTAAAAGATGTTCGGTAGTCCTATAAAGAATCATCTAACTTCCTTAACCAGTCAGTCTTATTGGCATTCACAGTCGTCACCAATATGGAGTTGATCTCTCTATTTGAGACCTCAACTTGTCCACTTTTATGAGGATGACAAGGTGTTACCACCTTATGTTTTACACCATATTTATCAAGCAGGTCCTTAAACAAATGGTTGCAAAAGTGAGACCCACTATTAAAAATAATCGCACATAGAGTGCCAAATCAAGAAAAGATATTTTTCTTTAAGAATGCAGTGACACTTCTACCTTTATTTTTTGGAAGCGCAACTGCCTTCACCCATTTTGAAATAAAGTCAACCACCACCAAGATATACTTATTTCCATAGGAGCTCATGAATGAACCCATGAATCAATCCCCCATACCTCAAACAACTCCAATTCTAAGATAAGTGTCATGGAAAGCTCATGTTTTTTTGAAATATTGCCTTGATGTTGATATTGGTAACAGGCTTAAGAAAAATCATGTACATTATTATATATAGCAGTCTAATAGTATCTGCACTGCAAAGTTTTATGGGTTGTGCTAGTACTACTATCATGATCCTTAACTAGTGACGAATGACAATCTTCAAGAATGCTCATCGTCTCTATCTTAGGGATACACCTCCAAATAAAACCATTTGTACAAATTTAGAAAAGATATGGTTCATCCCAGAAGAACTTCCTCCCTCATGCATAAATCTCTTACCCTGCTGGAAGGATAGGTTTTCTGGAATAAAATCACTTGCCAAATAGTTGGCAAAATTAGAAAACCAAGGAATTAAGTCTTGAGATACTTCCAAGACCCACTCATCTGGAAAAGTATCATATATGTCAAGCTAATCCCCTAATTTCTGCATTGCCTCTTCTTCAAGAAGAGACAAGTGATAAGCGACTTAGTTCTCTGTGCCCTTTCGGTCATTCACCTCAACGTCAAATTCTTGTAGTAATAGGACCTAACATATCAACCTTAGTTTGCATCTTTATTTGACATTACATACCTCAAAGCTGCATGATCTGTGCGAAATATAACTTTGGTAACATAAAATAGGACCAGAATTTCCCGAAGGCAAAAACCATTGCAATTTCTACTCAGTGACCGTATAGTTCTTCTATGCGGGGTTTAATGCATTACTGGCATAATAAATTGGATGCAGGATCTTATCTCATGTTTGGTCTAGGAAAATACCCATGGCCACTCTACTAGCATCATACATAACCTCAAGCAGTATAGTCTAATCTAGGAACACAATGATAGGAGTCGAGATCAACTGCTTCTATGCAAAAGCTTTGAGACATGCATCATTAAATACAAATTTCACCTTATTCTATAAAATCTTGCATAAAGGATTTGCAATTTTAGAGAAATCCTTGATGAACCTCCTATAAAAATATGCATAGCCTAAAAAGCTTTACATACTTTAACTAGGATTGGCGGTGGTAACTTTTCATTTACATCAATATTTGCTCTGTCCACCTTAATACCCTATTTTGAAATTTTATGCCCAAGAACAATACCTTATTTTACCATAAAATGGCACCTCTCCTAATTTAATACCAGATTGCACCCTTCATATCTCTATAGTGCATTGGGCAAATGGGCCAAACAATTATCAAATGGAGTCCTCAATGACTAAAAAATCATCCATAAATACCTCAATCGAGTCCTCCACCATGTCAGAAAATATAAACAACATCCATTACTGAAAGGTGGCAGGAACATTGCATAATTTGAATGGCATTCTCTTGAACTCAAAAGTCCCATAGGGCCCAGTAAAAGTTGTATTTTCCTGGTTCTTGAGAGCAATAATAATCTAATTGTATCCCGAGTACCTATCAAGAAAACAATACCAACCCCTACCTTCTAGTTGGTCGAGCATTTGATCCATGAATAGCATAGGAAAATGGTCCTTTTGGGTCCAAGTATTCAGCTTTCCATAATCCATGCAACCTCTCCAACCAGTGACCGGTCTCATGGGAATAAGTTTATTCTTATTGTTAGGAAGCACTGTGATCCCATCCTTCTTTGGCACACATTAAACTAGGCTGACCTACTTGCCATCCGCAATAGGGTAAACCATACTAGCATCTAACCACTTAATGATTTCTTTCTTCAAACCTCCTATATATGAGGATTCAATGGTCGTTGATACCCAATATTGGGAATACAATCTGGCTCAAGTTGTATCTTATGAGTGCAAATACCGAGTGGAATCCCCATAATATCTACTTCCATAATATCTAGTGTGGTCTATCCAATGACTCTCTTAAACCTCTGCAACACTAATATCAATGCTTCAACCTGTGCCTCTGCCAAACCTATAATAATAATCACCAGTAAGGAATTATTAGCCCCCAAGAATGCATATCACAAATGAGATAGGGGCCTTAAATTCCAAGACTGGTGGCTCCTCAATAGATATTCGAGGAGGCGTAGTAGTTTCATTTTTCAAATCAAGATCCAGGTTTTTTGGAGCATAATTGTAAGAACCTCTGCCATGCAATGATTTTGCCATCTCATCATATTCTTCCATGCCATCACTGTCAAAATTCATAATGAATGCTGCTAACGCCTCAGCAAACCTCTTTTCAATGGGCACAATCTCTTTATCATTATCAATATCATTGGTCACAAATTCCACTCTCATATCATCTGGCTATCACATAGAATGTCATACATCAAAGATTGCTTGCTTATTATTTAGTCTAAACTTCATCTACCTTAACTCTATATCAATCAATGCCCTACCCATAGCTAGGAAGGGTCGACCAAAGATAATAGAGGCTTAGAAGTCTACTTCATAGTCAAGAATTATGAAGTCAGCTGAAAATATTAAGGATGCCACCTTCACCAATACATCACATAACATACCAACTGACTTCTTCACAGTGTGGTTAACCATCAATAACCTTATAGATGTTGGTTTAGGTACCCCCAACCACAACTTATTGTATACTACCAATGATATTAGGTTGATACTAGCTCCTAAGTTACATAAATCCTATTTGAAGCTGAAGGGACCAATAGCACACAAAATAGTAAAAGCTCTGGGGTCCTCTTTTTCTGCCAGAGATCGCAAAGTGATTGCACTACAATGGTGCAAACCACCGACATCCTTCACTAATAACTCCCTTCTTTTTCACTGACTCCTTCATAAGCTTGGTGTACCCAGACATCTGCTCAAGTTCCTAAAGAAGAGGGATGCTCAAACTCAACTCTTTTAGTATGGCAATGAACTTCTTAAATTTCCCTTCTTCCTTTTTCTATTTCAATCTTTAATAAAAGGTGGGGGAGGGCATGGAATTTAATTCACTATAGGCTCATCAACTTTTCTCTAATATTTGTCTTTCTCAGTATCATAATCAACAACTATAGCCTTTTTTGACTCTACTTTAGGTGTTTTATCAACCACAACACTATCATTCTTTGGCTTATCAATAGTAGGCATAAGGGGATCACTAGTTTCCTTATCACTTTAAGGGGTGATGGCTAGACAATGACCATCATTCTTAGGATTTTACACTGTGTTTCTTGGAAAGGTGTTCGACAGCCTCTAATTTAAAATTGCAGGCATTTGTCCAAACTGCTGGTCTAATTGCTTTATCACAGTAGCATGCGACTCTACCTTCTAGGTAAACCTTGAAATATCTGCCTTAAGGTAATTTTCCTATCCCTTTACTAGCTTGGACAACATAGCCTCCATTCTCAACTCAATGTCATGACTTCCTGGTGGAACATACATACCACCCTTCTCTTTATAATCATCTTAGCTTCTCTAATTACCTTTACACTCTCTGCTCCTACCTCTGTATGTATCCCCGTAATAGTTTTGACCTTGGTTTCCTTGCCCTTTGACCAACTCTCCATCTAAGTATTTTTCTTCTTCTTTTAAATCAGAATCATAAGATCTAGAGCCTTTACCCTGTGAGCCTACTGTATTGACCTTCTTATAATTTATCATCATAAGCTACTTTATTAATAGCCCAACCTCTATCCTTATTTAAAAAGTTCTTGCACCACTATGTCATCAATAACTTTGTACTTGCTGGAAGCACCAATATCGTATGTGCCAGTGCCTCTCTCTACCTCCCGAGTATACCTCCCTTGGGTGGTGAGAGAGATCTTCTAACATATCTAATGCTACCTCCTAGCACAGATGTATGAATGCTCCACCAATAATAGTATCTGCCATAACTTTCAAACTGGTGATAAGGGCTCAATAAAATATCTCAAGCAATCTTTACCCTAAAATCCTATGGTAAGACACCATTATCAACTTCTTTTTTAAACCAGAACTATGCCTTATACATTGATTTAGAGTATAACTACCTTAAATTATATATATCCTGTCCTTCAACTTAAGTATTCTGGATGGTAGAAAGAAATGATCTAAAAATTGCCTCTACAACTCATTCCAAGTAGTGATTGATCCTTAAGGAAGTTCCCCTAACCATAATGTAGCTTTACAAGTCAAAGAAAATGGGAAAAACCTAAGTCTCAGTGCTTTCTAATTTACCCTAGGTGTAGTGTATGAAGTGAAGATCTTAATAAGTTTGTAAGGTGAATGTTTGTATCATCTATCAACAAGCCTGCAAACATACCTTTTAGATTAAGGAGCTAGATCATAACACTCGTAATGTTGAATTTCACATCTAGTGGCAAAATAGGGGGAATGATAGTTCCTATCTCGATAGGCTTAACATATCCAAAGTACCCCTCTAATCATGATAAAATGGTAAGTACTGATAGGCTGGGATCATTTGAGCTCTACTCCTTCTATCTTTATCTTGATTTCTGCTGAGGTTTACTTAATGATCAGCTCCTAGTTGCTATCTTACCAGCTCTGCCTTCTGAGCTACCCTATGAGCTTTTGCTTCTCTCATATGGTTATCAGCTACTTTTGCTAATAATTTCTTAATTCTTTGATAAATAATGTCTTGAACTTCTCCAGGAAGAGGGGGAGACAAATTATTTGGGTTATTGTAAACCCCTTTAAGCTTACCTTCTAGTACATGTTCAATTATTCTATGATTTGGCTGTAGGATTCTGTCTGGTTCAGGTTCAAGTGGGAGTAAGGGATTGCCTCTACTCCTTGTGCAAGGCATACACCAGCGTACACCCAACTAAAAAAAGGAAACAAAAAATCAAAAACTTCAACAACTTTGATCAACAATCACATCGTACTCCCTTACAATGATGCCAAAATTTTGATATTGCCCAAAGCTACACCTCCAACAAAAGATAAAATGGTCGATGCAAAATATAGTAACCTAACTTAGGTTGAGGTCAAACCTACAGGGAATATGTGGAACTATCTCTCAACTTTACTGAAATCAATAAGCGGTACAAAAAGTAAATAGGAGGATTTTTGTTGTAATATGCGAAAAGTAACAAGACGTGGAATACTTTGGTCGTAATCAATCTGAAACAAACACTAGGACTGTGTTCCCCCTGGCTTCTCAACTTCGTAGGTTAATCGTGCTCTGTTGAACCAACCCAATATCTTGCATGCAAAATCTGATAAGTTATGTATCACTAACTATTTTGTAAATGCGTTAGTGAATTTCACTCTTTAGCTTTTGAGTCTCAGAGTGTCACTTTACTAACCCTTATCTTAGATCCTAAATTAACTATTATCTTTTGAGTCTTTAGTTAATTAGATAAAGATAATTATCTTAAGTAGATGAATATGATTAGCAAGTAGTGAATATAGGAAGGATCCTAGTGATTGTAACTGCTAAGAAATTTATTAAACTGAAGATGATCACAATACATGCAAGAATATTGATTTGAGACAATGTTGCACTTCCCCTACTTCGTTAATTTGCTAGGGTTCCCACAACCCTAGATAAGGGATTTAGATGCTCATAATTGTGAAAAAATCAATGGAATCATAATTGAAATCATTAAATCAATCTCACAATAATTTATGACGAAAACGCAAAAGTCTCAGATTAATAATTCAACCAAAAATAAGAGTAAAGCAATCCCAAGATCAAAATCAAATCATGGAATCAAATATATGTTTGTAAGTAATAGGAGTGCGTAAACTAACTAAAAAATATCAAAAGAGTATTTACAAAATATAATGAAACCCTAGGAAACCAATCCTAAACACAAGAGGAAAATTAAACTCGGTGGCCACCTACGGGCTACTTACGGGCTGTAGGTGGTACTCACGAATTGTAGGTGGTCCCACTTCGGTGCCACTATCCAAAATACTATAAAATCTCTCAGGATCTCCATGGATTCTGACACCTACAGGGCATAGGTACTACTTACAGCCCGTAGGTAGTCCAATGTAGGTGAAAAATAATGATTCTTTAGTTTCTGAATCTCTAGACTTCAACTTTCTGGCACATATTCTGACATACTCCACATAAGTAGTACCTATGGGGTGTAGGTACCTACGTAGGTGTCCAAAATCTTCAATTTTCATATCTTTTCTCCTGTTCATCTCCAAAACTTGGTTTTCTGCAAAACACAACACAAAACACATCATATCTAATAAGAAGACCTAAGTAACTTGAATTTTTTCATTTTTTTAGTGTCAAAAGTGCTATGATACTATAACACTATAGACACATGACTTTTGTAACGACCCAATTTTCTGAAACCAAAACGTCACACGGTGCTCATGATCCTAAAGGACCATAAGATAACACTCTACTAATATCTATACCTGAGCACTATATAGTATCTATAATAAATGCGAAAAACTGGCAAAAATTGGCCATAAGGTTCAAAACATCTAAAATACTCAAAACTAAAAATAGAATACTGATAAATCTGTCTGAAAAGCCTCTAAACTGTCTGAACTATGGAGTTGATGGGACATGTACCCAACTAACTCCGTCTACTAAAAATAAAATCTGATATGATAATAAAATAAGGATCATCCCCGAATGAAGAGAACTCACTACTACGTCTACTGCTGCTGACTGGGACTGAGCTACTAGGGGTACTCTAGATCTCGTGCCTCTGAACCTATGTTGTCAAATAAAATACCATAGCGCAAATGCATCAGTACTATAGTATATTGAGTATGAAGATGTGGTAATACTAAATGCAAGGGCTTATGCATGAACAATTACTTAACCGAATAATCATGAAAGTACTGAATGAGGACATATGCATGAATGCACAAATCATAACTAAAATCATCGTGACTCTGAATACTGAAACTTGGATACCACTTTACTGTTACCTGAACTCAGTACTAATACTGAGATACTGAATAACTGAATCTCCTGATATTGATAATTGAGTACTGGAGCTAAGATAAGTCCTTTCTAGCAAGTGATCTCGAAAACTGATGTTACTGGAGATGATTAACTGAATCTACTCATATCAATGACTGCACTCTAAGTTTGCTACTCTCAACTGATTGAATCGGAGATCAAACCTTTATAACGGATGATCCTTGAATCTATTATCAATGATAAAAAGAGATTATATCTGAGATCAAACCTATCTAGCGGAAGATCTCTGAATTTGATGATGAGAATAATCAACTGAATCTAGAATGAGATCAGGCCTATTTAATGGGTGATATCTGGATCTGATAATAAGAATACTCAACCGAATCAGAGACTGAGATCAAGACTATCTAATGGGTGATCGCTGTATTTGATAATGATATTACTCAACTAAATCTAAGACTGAGATCAAGCCTATCTAATGGGTGATCTCTGGATCTCATAATAAGATTACTCAACTGAATCTGAAATTGAGATTAAGCCTATCTAACGGGTGATCTTTGGATCTGATAATATTGATACTGAATAACTTTATATGTGGTCATGCCTATCTAGTGGGTGGTCCATGAATCAATGGAGCTATTTGAGTTCCTTACTGAGATAGGTGACTGCATCTGACAGTCCTAATTTTTGAGTTCTACTCTGATAACTGATACTAAAACTGTAACTGTGGGATTTCTCACTTAACTGATATGCCTCGAGTTTGAACTGTTGGGGTCCAACCTATAACCCCATCTGGAAGGGTGTCAATACCATGCCATGGGTAAAGACCTCAACTCTGGTCAAGCCTCTCTAATGGGTGACCCTCACAAAAAGTCAAGCCTAAGGCTGTATAATAGTCAAGCCTTATTCTAATGGGTGAATCTTGCATCCTGCGCTGGCTACACAATTCTGTAGTTCAGGGATTGCCCCTAACAACTCTGCCTGTCTAACGAGGAACCGCCATCCCTGCACTCGCTTGGTGCTAGCTCCTACTCCCAACTGAAAGACTCTGAACTAATGCTTAACTAAACTTAAATTGAGATCATATTTCTCAAATGATTTGACTGAGTTAAATTGAATATACTTGGTTCTGTTATCTAACAGAATACTACTGAATCTCGTTATCTGACTGCATGATACTGTGCTCTGAATAGATTACTTGAATGCTACCGAGGTTTGAACTGAACACTCAAATAGTACTAGATCTGAGCTGAGTACTGAACTGAGGCTAGAATACTAGCGATACTGAGATTACTGAGATTTATTAAGTTCTGTATCTATCTGCGAGTGCAGAATTCTATAACTCACTGAGTTCTAAGAATCATGGCTTGACTGAGATTATCGTGAAAACTAACACTAGCTCTAGATTGTAGCTAAATTATTGGGTATAAATACCCCCAGGTTTCTATAACATAAAAGTAAAACATAATTAATCTTAAATAATCAAGACCATGGACATCCATTCACCATCACAATCACTAAAGCATTTCTTCAAGCATTTAGGAATCATAAACATGTGATAGTATAGGGAGATGTGCTATTGGCTCACACTCCATTCAACAAGGTCTTGCATCAAGCACTTAGCATGTATTAAAGAACACATAATTAGAGAATTTCATGCTATCATATCAAGATTCATTCGCTAAGGCTTTTCAACAAACACTTGGCATGCATGGGCTTACACACAATTGGGGATTCCTAGTCCACATGCTACAATGGCTCTAATTCTTTCACATAAGAATTTTATCAAACATATGGGGAGCATGCTTTTCTTATTCAATAATTTCTACACTTAATTGACGTGAACACATTACTTAATAAGCAACTTAAAAAGGGTTTATCATGAACATCACATGAATATCACATACTAGGGTAAAAGCTTGAAACCTCATAAACAAAACATGAATTAAAACTCGATAATAGCATGAACATTAATTTAAACTCACATGAATCATGAAAAATCATAAACATAAGATCTTTGAAATTTAGAAAAGGGTTCTTGAACTTCTTGGATGAAAGGGACCAAAGAATCAACATCTGCATACCTTAGGGAAACTCTTTCTTGAAGGCTCTTGGAGAGATTCTTGATTTATTGATTTCTCTTGATTTTTCTTGAAGAAGAAAGAAGGGTTTTGATTTTGTAGAAACCCTAGTTTTTGATATTGAAGATGAGAAATGAAGTTATGAGCCTTGATCGGATATAAATAGGGGCTGAAAAGAGTGGGAAAAGACCAAAAAACCCTTTTAAAATGAGTATAAAAAAATGCTGAACAGGGGCTGCGACGATCTGTCGCTTAGTCTGACGGTCCATTGGATTGTCTGTTACACCTCGATCAGAAAAATAACACACTAGCTTGATGCAACAGTCCCAGTGATGGTACATCACAAATCGATGGTTCATCGAATCGTCCTTCACACGTTGGCCAGGATGAGGCCACACTGCCTCACCGACGACGATCCTAGCGATGGTCCATCCCTAGCTTGATGGTCTGTCATCTTGCCCGTCACACTTGGGCCAAGAAAGGGAGTCACTACCTTGGTTGCGACGGGCTGGGTGACAGTCCATCAACCCAGCTATCATACCTGGGTGGTTCGGACTGCTTTCAGTAAAACGACCATAACTTCCTCGTCCGATGCCGAATTTTGACGAAATTGGTATTGATGGAAAACTTATTCAATGCCCTACATGAAAAAAAGTTGATATTAGGGAAATTCTAAACGGTTTCAAATATTTCTCAATTGTTATGGCACTTCTCAATCTTTTAGGCAGGATTTACGCTTCGCTGAACACGCTCTAAGGCTCAGACTAGAGAGAATTTTGCGGGGTCTTACAATTTTTGACCCTCCCGGAGTTTTAAATTATTATTCAACATTAAATATTTTTATTTTTGTCCAATATTCGTTTTTACTTTTGTTTCGTTTTTCATAAGTTTTAGTTAAAAATAAATAAATAGTTAAAGTTACATTTTGAGATATTTTATTTTATTTTGTTTCGTTATTAATAAGTTTTAGTTGAAAATAAATAAATAGTTAAAGTTAAATTTTGAGATATTTTATTTTTATTTTGTTTTTGTGTTTAAAATAATACAAAAAATTCAAAAAATATATTTCTCTTTTAATTTTAATAAATAAACTAATAGTTTTATTACTATCTTATTATATTTATTTTTGTCTATTTATAAACTTTTATTGTATATCCTTAAATATAAAAATTAATTAGTTATATTTATATTTATATTATTATTATTTTATTTATTTATTTTTATTTTTATTATTATTATTATTATTTTCTATCTTTTAATTAATTAATTAATAATCATAATGATATAAAAATAAATTATCCCTTATCTGATAGTTTCTTTAACTGTTCCCCCTAAGACACCCTATTTAAGGATTCCCATGTACATAGAACATTATCAGACACTAGATCAGACAAAAAACATAAGACCAGACACAGAAAAAAAGATACTGAAGAAAACATAGAGAAAACGCCATACAATGAGAGAAACAAAAAGCAAAAACAGAGAAGAAAATAAGGGAGAGAAAGAGTTGTGATTCGAGTTTGGAGTTCCATTTGAAGTTTCTGGTGACAAATTTCTCACATTGTTGTTCCGGTTTAAATCAATCACAGATTCTTATTCGAACCTCAACCATTTTATGCTATAAATTTTACTATAAAAAGCATGAATGAAAATATTTGAATGGTCTTAATACATTATTTATTTTGTGTATCTGATCATGTGAACTTTTATGACTACTTGTTATACTAATATTCTAGACATTAAAATACAGTATTTTAATATCACCAAGTTTAAAGAAAACTTGGTTAATATACAATAAAATATTTAGTTTTAATTTTTCATCTGTGCTTGACTAAATACTTACATAGTAACTTACACTGCATATACAACATCAATACACAACCATACATAATACATTGATTTCACATATTCACACACAGTAAAAACAATATACACATACTGCACAGGCCCATGAACAACGAAAATAGAGTAGAAATTAAAGAAAATAATGAAGAAGCGGAGAAAAAAATTGAGAAAGAGAAAAATCTGATGTTCTTTGACTGTTTTTGGCGAGTTACTTACTGGAAGTCCGCTGGTTTTCATCATTGGAAAATAGTGTCAGTGGAATCACTACTGCTCCTGTGAAATCACAAGAAAACAGTGAAAATCCCCCTAAAATCAGCGACCAAATGAACCCGTTTATTCCGATTCTGGCAGAACATTATGGGAAACCACCTGAAACCGCTGGCCACATGGTCATCGGTGACCTACAGTCTAGATCCGGCTAGCAAACGGTCAAAACACCCAAAATTGACCATTTTACGTCAGTACCGGCCAACTTTCTTCGCCCAACCCCTTCAACCGGCAACTCCACACTGAAAAATGCCCCAAACCAATCTTTTTTTCCCTTTTTTGGTGAAACTTCCATGGCTATCACCCCCCCTCTCCGGTCAATAATCCCAAAAGCACGCATATATTGTTCTGTGCATAGATTTGCTCAAAATAAATGAACTGAGTTTTGCTTTTAAAAATTAAGAGATAACTTTATTTATACTTTTATTATTTTATTTATTTTATTATTTTTTATTAATAAAATTTAATTATTTGTCGAATTAATCGCTTGGATTGAATTTTGCTTAAAATTTTATTAAGTTTAAGTAGGCTTTTGAACAGATAAATTGTTACAAGTTTTTCTTTTATAAAAAGACAAATTAATGTTTTAACATTTTAGGCAAATTTTAAGTATATTTAAAATATTCGTCTCAATTAAGAATGCGTCGTACATATCTTTCTGAGGCATTTTAAAATTTAAGGATGCAATAATGCACCTCGACAAATATTTTTTAAAATTATTTTATCATTAAGTTAATACCAGAATATATAGACAGATTTTAGATATTAAAAATGAGCGAACTTACGCCCAAACATAATTTATCAAAATAATTTAAGTCAAGATAAGTCAATAAAAGTGACCATGCTAGAACCACGGGACTCGAGGGGTGCCTCACACCTTCCCCTCAGTCAACAAAATTTCTAACCTGATCTTCTATTTTCGCAGACCAAATAAGAGTCATTTTCTTTTGATTAGAGATTCGAAAAGGTGACTTGGAACACCATAACTCGATTCTAAGTGGCGACTGTGTAAATCAATTAATCCCTATTCAATATCATCACTTTAATTGGAAAAACTCTTTGACTCGATTCCTCGAGAAAAAAAAGAGTGTGACATCTCTGGCGACTCCACTAGGGAATAATAAGATCTCGAGCTTTAAATATTGGCTTTTACTTGCTTGACTTATTTTTATATTATGTTTGTTAGCCTTATGTGCTACTTGTCGCTCATTTACTGCTTTGATATTATTTGAACTGTATTATAAACTATTTCTCTTTCGCACCCCCTCTGAGTTTCTGAAATAGGATAGAAGGAATACAGCGTATATCTCCTACTTTTGTTTTGAGATAGACGGAGTGTCAAGACACCTGTTTAAGGATTATAAGCACATATGTTTGGCGGGGTTCAGATCGATAACAAAGGTGGAGTAGCACTACTACCAAATAAGTTGTTCCTCCCTGACTCAAGTGTTTGCTCGGGTAAGCCAGTATAGACACCTATCCCTATTAGGATAAACTTAGATGAACTAAAAACTCAGAATCTGGTTATCCCTATTAGGTTCTGCTTTATTTACATCTTATACATTTGACTTAGCGGGACTCGGCACAAGGCCGGGTCTGTCTAGGACAGGTGTCCCTTTATAATGACCAACATGTGCATCCTACGTGCTCTTTGCCATTTATTTGGAAGGTCATTTGATTGTTGACTAGCTTTTAGGCAACTTTAAAAAGCAAGAGATTATATTATTCTCAAATTTAGTGAATCATGTTTCAAAGAAAAATTTTATTTTAAAAGAAAGATGTTTTTTTAAATATATAGTAACATAGTTTTACGATCTTCATGAACTACGAGGGTCTGATTCTCACTCTTTAACGGGATACGTAGGAAGCCCTTTTAGGGGTACGATCCTGGATTTTGAAAAATTATTCATAGATTTATTGGGGAATATTTTGAAAATATGATTACTTTCATAATTATTTTTCTTATCTTTCAAGTTTAATTTTTTTAATATATATATCTTACTAGCCCTGAATCTTTAGGGATCATGAGGCTAAGTTTTTACAAAATAAAAAGTATATATAAAAATCTTAACAACCCTGAACCTTTAGGGGTCTTGAGACTGAGTTTTGTACGACATAATTTTCATGAACTACGCACACCTGATTCTCATCTTAATAAGATACGTAGGTAGTCCTTCATGGATTCAGTGATCTTAAAAAAATTGAACTCTAACACATTAGTTTTCTCCAAAATTAAAATAGTATTAAGGTGGTTGGTTTTTGTCTAAGTTGGTTTCTCAATCCATTCAACAGAGAGGTTCAAAGAAAAAAGAAAGATGACCCGCAAAGAGGGTGTGGGGTCTGACAATGGGGAAGAGCAAAATTAATTAATTTCGCAAGAATTAGTATCAATCGAAGAAAATAAGTTTTTGAAACAACATATAGTAGAAATATACCAAGCTTGGTCAAATGGACAAGTCCCGCCTCCCTCAATCCCTGGACTTTTTAATATGAATGATCCAAATTTCGCTCAATCTCAAACTGGAGATCCATTTTACCCACCTAGATTCAGCCTATATGCTAATGTGTCTATCACTAGTCGTACTTCTAACATGTGCCTACCAAATCCATCAATCATGAATAACCCATTTTTCACTCTTATAGTACTAGCTACTGCGGGTCCTCAATTGACAATACATAAGGATATGGGTAAACCAAGTCTTGATCAATTGTATCCTCCTGAAATGACCTTCGAACCCCCAAATCCACATTATCATGCTCATCAACACGATTATCCTATCATGATTGAGAAAATTATTAAATGTGAAGAACATGAAGAGATGGCCAGGAAAATGAGATGCTTAGAACAGAGCATGAGAAATATGCAAGGATTAGGAGGACCAATAAGTGTTTCATACAAAGATTTATGTATGTTTCCTAACGTTTATTTGCCACTAGGGTTCAAAATGCCAAAGGTTGACAAGTACGAAGGGTACAATGATCTAGTGGGACACTTGAGGCATTATTGTAACCAATTAAGAGGTGTCGGAAGTAAAGAAGAATTACTCATAGCTTATTTCGGTGAGAGACTTTCGAGTCTAGCCTCAGAGTGGTTTGTGGATTAGGACATCAACAAGTAGAGTAGTTGGGATGACTTGGCTAATGAATTCGTGCAACAATTTCAGTAAAATATGGAGCTGATTCATGATGAGAAATCCCTAACTAATATGAAGAAGAATAATAATGAAAATTTTAGGAAGTATGCGATTAAATGGCATGAACAAGCTACAAGGGTAAAACCACCAATGAAAGAAAGCAAGATAGTGGGGGTGTTTATTCAAGAATAGGATAAAACATACTATCAACACTTATTACTTGCATTAGGCAAGCCATTTATTGAGGTCTTCCGAATGGGAGAAATGATAGAGGATAGAAATAAAATTGGTCACATTATGAGTTTTGCAATATTGAAAGCGACTACTCAAGCAATTCAGAAGGGTTCAAGAAATGTTGGAGGGAAGAAGAATTAGGAGGATGTAGCTACTATTGTAGATGAACAACGTGCACGTCAAAGAAGACCACATCGCCATTATCCTCAGTCTCAAACCCAAGTTCATGCCCAAGATCCACAAAATCACTCCAAAAATCCATTATACTCTATTCCCCCACCTCTATATCTAGTATATAATGCACAACCACATGTTCAACCCCCATCTTACCTACAATGGCATGCATCAAGCGCTTAAAGTCATACTCTAATGCCACAAACATACCAAAGCCCTTCTAGGCCTGATTTTTGATCTAAGCCAAATAATGAAATAAGGCAGAAGTCGAGAGATAACTTCACACCAATTAGAGAGTCATATTCTAGTTTATTTTAAAGATTGGTACAGGAGGGCATGATTACTCCTCTTCTTGGGCACACTCTTAATCTGTGTTCAATAAATTTTGATCCTAATGTATGATGTTCATATCATTCTGATGCCTAGGGTCATAGTATTGAAGATTGTCGAGATTTGAAAAGAGAAATTGAAAAGATGATTCAAGATAGATCAATTGTGGTGTAAAATATTGACAATGAGGAAAGATCTAGTCATGATGATATGCAAACTAGTGGCTAAGATGTCAAGCTTAACAATTGAGAATGTACTACTCTCCCTGCTAGGATAGATGTTTGGTAGTTTTTTTTGTTTTTTTGTTATCCAAATTATTTTAGGGTTGTAGTTCAAGATCTATCTTGTTTTGTACCCTTGTTGTTTACGTTCAAATCCTTCTATCTCTTATTTCAACTAAAGGAGTGTATCTTTTTCCTTTGTATTTTTAATATGTGTTGTTTGTTTGTTTTCTTTACACAATACTTTTTATATTAGTTCTAGTGATATGACATGCCTATGGAATTTTAGTCAGATCTTAAAGTCCAATTTTATGCATAAACATTAAATCAAAGAGCAAAAGATAGAAAAAGAGAGCATTTGACAAAATAGGTAGAGTGTTGAGATATTTGGTGATCAAGTTGAAGCCTTCTTTAAAAATCAAGGCAATTATGTTGAGAATCACAACAATAACTTGGTCATCAATTGAAAGACATATCTCAATTGAGCCAGACAGTGGATGTACAATCCTATATCAAGAGAAACAGAAAGAAAACCAACTCCACGGAAGCATGAATCGTTCGATGAGAGGAATGTACAACAAAGGTAGAGTTGTATGTTTGACAAGTGTGGAAAAAGAAACAAAATGCGTGCTTAGTTCAATTTAGTGCTATAAAAAATTTTGCGAACGATCTTCATCTTTCACTTTCATATTGCACGATATGTACTTGCATTTTCAAGGATTGATATGAAGAAGACATTTCATTCTGCTATCCAAACATTGTGTCATCCTTTGTTTACCCTATTTGAGCTTTAGTTTTATTTTCTTTCATACCCCTCTTTTGGAATCAAAGTTCAAGAAAAAGGTTTGAGTAAAGAATAAAGAAAAAAATGTCAAAAAGAAAGAAAAGTGATGAGTGCCAAGTAAAATAGAGTCAGAAAAAAATTCAAAGAGAAAAAGAGTCAATAAAAAAATAGAATCAAGCAGAAGAACAAGTTGCCTGACCTATATTTAACCTGATTCTTGTCATGACATGATACGTAGGCAGCCCTAGTCTGGGGTTTGGTCTAACCAAAAGAAAATTCAAATTACCCCAGAATGAAATGAAACTGGGGCAAAAGTTTATTTCCTTAAAAGAGTCAATTCCAAAAGTTGTACGCTTCACCCAATGTTATGTAAATTTTTGAGCCTCATGTCACCCTTTCTTCTAATTCTTTCCGAAAGTTAAGTTACAACCAAAGAAATACCTTTAGATCAATATTTGAGATGTCAAGGCTAAACATTTCATGGGTGCATGGTATTTCATATTTTGGGTGTTATTTTTCTTATATATATAAAAAAAAATGAAAATGAGAGAGTTTGATCAGTGAAAATTCTCACGGGCACCGTAAGATGATGTGAGTTGAGAGAAATAAAATAAGAGTCTTATTGATGAAAACCCTCACGGGCACTATAAGACAATTATGAGTTAAAATCCTCTACTATTAACTAGTAGTTAAGGGACACGACTCTTGTTAATACTAAATAGTGAATAGCAGCTGAATATGCAGAATATTGAGAGAAGACTAATTGGAAAGTGTAACCATGTGTAGAGTTAAGAGTTTACCTAGTATATATATATATTTGGCTTGGAATAAAGGTTTGATTATGCACGTTCACCTAGTAAATGGGTTATATGATGACTAGTTGTTACATAAAGTAGCTATGTTACTAAACCACTAGAAGCCTAGAATACTAGTTGGGGGACCTTGTTGTTTAAAGTGAGGTAACTAGTAGTTGTGGTTGGTTAAGTGGCTAATGAATATAATAGACCTAGCATTCTTTAAGATTAGTGAAATAGGCGCCTAGTAGGTGATGCTGTGGGTTGCCTAAGTGTTGAATTGGAGATTTATGGTGTTAACTAGTAAGAGGTGTTGAGGAATAAGATAGATAGTGGTTTTGATAATATATGACCTCTTTCTATTTAATGGCTAGTGTACCTATGGTAACTAGAAATAATACTTAGTGTTAAATGGTGATTATGGTTTAGTTGTGCATCTTGAATAGATGAGAAAGTTGGCTATTTAATGTATGGAAATTAGTTGCTATCTCATGAAGAGGTCTATCAAGAATCAGTTAGGCTAATAGTTGAAAGCCTTCAGATAACTAGTAACTAGTGGCTTAATAACAAGTGTTGGTTAGTTAATATAGACTAGAATGTACAGATTATGGAGTTAGAGGTATAATTGACTAGATAACTATGTTTATGATTACATTGGTTTCATTGTGTTGAATCGCGGCAATCGATGATGATTATGGGACTTTGCAAATGGACGTTAATGGAAATATGGAAATCATGGTAAACATGAGTTGTTTAAGTATTTTTATACATCTTGATACATTGATGAATTGATCTATTGGTGCACTCTCCGGTGGTATAAGATGCCATGATGAGTTCTTTACTATGTTCTTTTGGGTGTACTTCCCAGTGGTATGGGATGCCGTGGTAAGTTCTCTTACTTTATGCTTGAATGATTGAATGCGTGTTGAACTTGTCATTTATATGATTTTTATTATGTTTATACATGTTGCTTCACAGTTTCGAATTGGTTAATCACTTAGTATGATGGTTGTGGTACATATCGATATGAGATGTCGTATTACTGTTTTAGCTGATTAGTTATTTTGTACAGTAATGATGAAGACGATTTAGGTTTGATTCTATACCTTGACTTATAGCTATTGTCTTACTTTATATCATCTTTATATCCTAATTTAGCTCAGTCTTCCAATGATGCCTACTGAGTACCCATTATTTTGGTACTCATACTACACTTTTGTACCTTTTTGGTGCAGACCCGAGTACTAGTTGCCACCATTGAGTTGAGATAGTGCCATGTTGATCTTCCGGAGACAGGGTGAGCTCATAGAGTTCGAGTCACCCGTTTCCTCTCTATTTCTATTCTGTCTTTTGTATTCGAGACAAATATATAAGATTATTTTAGACTATTTACACTTTGAGCTGTAATTCCTATTGCAGAACTTAGATGCTCTGGTACCGATACTACTAAGTTATGTTGATTGGTATTCGTATGTTGGTTGTTTTCTTTTACGTGGAACATTGTTTCTTATATTGTGTTCGTATATTTGGTCCATGTTGGACGTTCCTACCTAGGTAATCCATTGCCTTAGCTCTGAATTACGATGTCGGCTTACTTACTGGTGGGATTTAGTAGGTGCCATCATGACCTGAAAATCATGTCATGATAAACCCACTAGTAGGCAAGCCAACCTGTAGTCCGAAATAGCTAGTAACAGACCACTAAAAAATATAAGGAAAAGAATGCGAAATATGTAAACTAAAGATCAATACATAATATAATCCCAAAACCCTCATCTAATCCCCAAAGCATCAACAATCAAGGTTAAGTTACTCTACGCATAATCATGCCTATCGTCCACATTCACACACAATACATATCTCATGTTATCTATGAAGAAGAGTAGACAGAGGCCTACCTCAAAGCCGAACTGTAAAACTTCACAACATGCACCATATGCTCGTCTTCACTTTACAATCCCTAAAATGCCATTACACTTACAAAATCATAATCTACTCATCGATATAAGTCTATCAATACCCATATTGCACTATTGTGCTTCGGGTCCAAAAATGATACCAAAAACCCCAAGTGGATCCCACATATGGAAAATGAGTTTCTGAGACCAACCCACTCTTCAAATATCATTGGGGAGTTAAAACCCTCAAGACATTGGTACAAAACAACCATATTTGGGGCTAAAATAAAGCCTCAAGACATTAGGGGTGTTGGGTCTTAAAACCAAGAAATCAATACCAAAATTGAAGGAATCTTACCTCAGATTTGAAGATAATCACGATAGAAGATGATAATCGATCTCCAAAGTCACACACCATGACAAATTTAAGAGAGAACACCATATTAGGGTTTCTAGGTTTCAAGACAAAGGAGAAATGACAAATTTCCATAAAAAATTGACCTTTAAATAGATCCTTCAAAGGCTCTCAGGTGGTGTGATCGCGCACACACATGTGTTGCGATTGAGGTCATTACGATCGCACCTAGGCCCTTTGCATTTGCGGTATTCGACTGTAGTTGATAACTGCACCAAGTTTAGTCTAAGGCCTTGGGATGCATTCGAAATTCAATATTTGCAAATGAGATATGAAACCACACTAAACTAGATGTTTCAGATGCGTTGGCGGAGTTGGATTTTCAATTTGAAGTCGTGTCACTAAAGTTTTTGCCCGATGTCATTTGGAACCAACAACTTCTTCTAAATAGAGAATTTGTTCTAGGAACCAAAGAAACTGCTCGGTGACCGAATCATCAGTCCCAGTAAGTCATAAATGATTTGGGGCAACTATGGAGACGCTCAAACGGCGAGAATAAGCATAAATATGGAAAATGACTTGAAGGGTCAAACTTACAACTATGATTATTGATATGAGTTTCGGATATGTATGTGGGCCTAAGGCCGTGATTATGATGTCGTAATTATTCCGTACATATTATTGGGCCAATGGCTGTGTTGTGACGTCAATTGGATTTTCGGGAAGTGTTTATCCTAGCAAAGGATGCAGCTTTAGTTTATGAATATGTTGATGCTTACGATTCCATTGTTTGAATATTGGTGATGACATGCATAGATTTGGTACATTCATGATCATTATATCGTTAAATGATGTGATTCTTGCTAAAATATAGTCTTATTAGTGTTTTTCCTAAATAAAGATTAAAGCCCCTTTTTTCCTTAAAAATGGATTTCTTCATAACAATAACTGCCTATCTTAATGGATTAATTATATGTGTAAAAGAGATTATGAAACACCCCGGATTTGGTGTTTGAAAATTTTAGAGTTTTGAATTTACCGCCCAACCTATGACTCACCTTACGAGTCGTAAGGTCTCTATATGAGTCGTATAGACCCCAATCATCATTTGACTAGTGAGTGGTGCCTATGCTACTGAAGTGATTACAACTAAAGGGCATGAGTCATAAAGACTCATTACAAGCCGTGATGTCCAAATCATAAGGTGACCAGTATATACCCCAAATATTTCTATCCCTATTATGACTAGGACCCTATGAGTCATAGGGTCTCTTGATGAGTTGAGTGGTGTGAGTTGTAGTGTCACTAGAAAAAGGTCTATTAGCAACTGTCCAGACTACGACTCATGGGGATGAGTCATGGTGAGTCCTTATGAGTCGTAGAGTGTCCCGTAGTTACAAACGATAATTTTCAGCTTTTAATGAAGCGCACTTTGGACATTTCCCCTCTTCTTCAATCATGACCCATGACTTAAAACCCCTTTAGGTATCATTATTACTCTAAAATAAATCAAAAAACTTCTTAAACTCTCTCAAATCCCTAAGGCAAGAACATGCTAGGGTTTCTAAAAATTGGTCATCTAAGATCTTAAGAGTTGATTTGTAACACCCCGAATCTGGTACCCAAAACCCTACACGGTGATCATGACCCCGAAGGACCACAAGCTAACCTATGATTGATATCTTTACCTGAACACTGCATATAATGTATAAATGCAAAAATAAAGTCTATAAGGTCGTAAGGTTCAAAACTGAGACATAATATTTGATAAAATATAACATCTGGGTGGGGTATGAAATACCCAAAACAACTGAAATAACTATCTAAACATGATAGTCTGAAAAGCCTCTGACTGACTGGACTGTCTGAATAAGGAGTTGATGGGACATGTCCCCAACTAGCACTAACTACTAAAATGAATTAATTAATAAGATAATAAAGTAATGGTCATGTCCTCGAAGGATGAGGACTCACTACTAACTCTAAATGCTAAGACTGGAATGCTACTGATGCTCTAAAGCTTATGCTTCTAAACCTATGGTATAAAACACCATAGCATAAATACGTCAGTATAATTGAATGTATTGGTATGCACGTGAGGTAGGCTGAATGCAAAGGGTTCACATACAAGAACTATACTAACTGACTGGATAACATAAAGTGAGAATGCATACATGAATACATAATAACTATAATTGAGTTTGTGATGACATGATTACTGATCCTAAGTATCGATAACATGAGATACTAATAACTGTATAACTAAAATAACTAATACTGAGCGACTGTATCTGACTGTTTGGGTTCTGATGGAACTAGCTGAGTTTTGTGTTGTTCTGAGTTTGCTGTATCTGACTGTCCTAAATTTTGTAACTGAAACTATGGGAAGTATTCATCTAACCGACCTTCCCCAAATAACACAATATAGCTGAATATGGGTCTAATTTGTAACCTCAATTGGAAGGGTGTCAATACCGCACCACTGGTAAGGACAATCTGTGAGTAACCCTCATATAACAGATAACTCTAGTAAGAACTGTGGGAACCCTCATATAACTGGTTAAGCCACCTTATTTATCCTTATATAACAGGCTATGATGTCTCAACCCACGCTAGCTACGTAGTTCTGGAATGCAAGGATTGCTTCTAAGAATCACATCATCATATAATAGGTGAGTTCCCATTCTTGGGTTCGCTCGATGCTAATTCCTATTCCCATATGGATAGACACTGAACATTATTAACTGAACTGACCTAGACTGAATTCACTGAGTTCCGTTAACTGACGAAATACTACTAAGATTACTGAATTACTGAGCTTTCCTGAGTCACATGACTGACTGAGTTCTATGGATCATGGATTGACTGAGGATATCGTGAAAACATGACACTGGCTCTAGGCACACAACTATATTTTTTGGGTACAAGTACCCCCAGGACTTGATGAAAGAAAATGACAAAACATGACTTTCTTGAATACATGACCAACATCAACAATCCATAATATAATAAGTTGGATATTTCATGAAGTACAAGTTCTAAAGCACCACAAGGCTACACATGTATCCATAATTCACTAACTAAGACATTTTATCGAACATTTGACATGCATAAACTAGTACATAAATGAGGATTTCATACTATCACACTACTATGACACTTTTCCTTCACATAGGCATATAATCAAACACATGGGGAGCATACTTTGGTTGTACCATCATCAATGCATCTAATTGTCATGGTTGCATAAATAAATTTTCTAATTTGAAGGGTTTATCATGATTATTATGCAAATCTTAATATACTAGGGTCAATCATTGGAATATGTAATTTAAAACATGAATCAAAACCCCACAATATCATGAACATGAATTTCAATTCAATTTAAATCATGAACATTCATAAATACACAAATCTTGGATTTTGAAAAGAGATTCTTGAGCTTCATGGGTGAAAGGGACCCATGAATCAACACATGACATACCTTGATTGTGAGTTTCTTGAAGTCCTTGAACTTGAAGAACTTGAATCTCTTAGTTTCTTGAAGAAGGATTTGGATCTTGTTCTTGGGGATTTTCTTTGAGAGAAAACCCTAATTTTTGATGTCTTTGCAGAGTATGAAGCTATGTGCTTCAATTTTGGTTTTTATTAGAATATTAAAAGGGTGGGAAAAGACTAAAAAACCCTTATAAAAATAACATAAAATCACCAAACGAAATATCCGATGGTGGGTGCGACGGTTCATCACTGGGTCGATGGTCCATCGGTCCTGACCATCGTACTTAGGAAGAATAGGGGTTCACTGCTTCTCCTACGATGGCTTGGGAGATGGTCTGTCGCTAGCTCAATGGTCTGTCGACCTGAGCCGTCGCCCTTAGATAGAATGTGGTCTCATTATCTCCACTGCGATGGCTTGGGCGATGGTCCTTTGCTAGCTCGACGGTCTGTCGGCTCTCACCATCACACCTGGGCAGTTTTGACTGCTTTCTATATTTCGGCCATAACTTTCAACCCGGATACCGGATTTTGATGAAATAGGTATTGATGGAAATTCTTAAAAATTTCACGTGTATAAAAGTGGATTCATATTTCAAAGTAAGTTTCTAACATTTTGGGGATGATTTCACACTAGGTAGAAGTATAGGGTATTACATGATTTCTCTTTATAATTCTCTGTACTTTCAGGTATGTTACTCTTTCCCAAATCTTATTTTGTGAGAATCATGTGTTTTAATGGTTTAATTTATGGATTTAAATATGGGTTTTGACATGGGTTGAGGGTTTTGGAATGGATGATCCTTGAATTGTTTTCCCATGATTTTATTGAGTTGTTCATGTTTTGAATTAATGGTTTTTGAACTAATGGGGTGCATGGGTGTGGGAATTGGAATAAGGGCTGAGGTAATTCCCCAAACTGATATTTTGAACTTGGAAATTGGGTTTGAATAATTGTTTTCCCTCAACCTATTTGTGTAACTGGCTTTGGATTGTGGAATTGTCACTTTGTTTAACTTACACACATATACTATTGAATTAAATAAATGATTAAACAATGAACATGGATTTTAAAAGCCTTGTTGGCTAGGTTTTGATTTAATGAACAAAGGGGGTTGAGGCATTCCCCCAATTTGATTTGATATACTAAAGGAGGTTGAGGAATTCATCCAATTTGATTTAATAAACAAATTGGGTCAGGCATCCCCCCAAGTTAATGGAATCGTAATGGCATGATTATGAGTTTTCAAGCTAAATGGTATGATGATATCGTCATGTACCGTAATGTATAATTCCTCGGATAATGAATGGGTCATGTGAAAATTGTTTTAATTGGACTTAATGGGGGTTATGTAGCTAAGATGTGAAGGTGTGGGTCTCGAATGACTTATACTAGAAACTCACGTTTGCCGATGTGAGGGTTGGTCTAGATGATCATGTGCATTGTTTACACTATTGATATATTTAGTATCTAGGATTGAATGGGGTTCGGGTATTCCCTAGTCTTCCTTGATACCCCCGTTTGTGCGTCTAATGTACACTGGGGCCCTTTCTGTAGGGGAAGGTGAACTCATATAGCTCGTGTGTGCTTGTATACGACGGTTGAGCTACATATTCCAGGATAATGTTTTAATATCATGATAAACCTTCTTCCTATCACGACCCAAGCCGAGGCCCTCACCGTGATGAGCATCCTGAACCATAATGATTCGGACACTCTTCTATGTCTGGTAATCATGCACAATACTCGAATAATAAAGAAATAAATGTGGAAATGACATAAACAAAATCATGGTCATATTCTGAATCTGTTTGATAGAACGAAAATAAGTTTTCAACATCTGAACATCATCTCTTTTAATCTGTGAAATCTCTACTACATACAACATCAATAAACTATCTGAATCTGGGACAAGGCCCCCAGTAGACCCAAACCAAAATAAATAACAAATAGCTGAAAAGCATTAGGCCTTCCGAAATAGAGAAGGCTCACCAACTGCACTCTTTACTTCTGTCTGAAAACTCTACGGCTTAGCAGGACCTCTAGACTGAGCCTCAGATCCTGAAATAGAGGGTGTCAATACAATTGTACTGGTACACTAAGAAATTCCAAAATAACAATTTTTATTCAACATAGGTGAGAGAAGTTTAGAAAATAGTTCATAAATATACATATGCAAAGAAAACACATGGTTATATTAGAAAGATTCTGAACAAATTTCAGAACTCCATGACACACTTTTTGTTTTTCTATTCTCGGTGGTATACCCTACAACTCTGAAATTCCATAGGCTATATGGAATCTGCCCTTAACTCGGCAGCTAAGACCCCAACTCAAGTTTGCCGCAAGGGTTGAAGTGTATGTCTCAGATACGCCATAGGGCACTAGGCCAGCGTATAATCCCTCTAAGGGATAAAATGAACCCGTATCAGCAAAACATGATTTTGTGCTAGGAGTTATTGAACTCAAGACTTCTTCGGGCAACCACCTTACCCTCTTTAAGCCCATTTTAGCTCTTTAAAACGTTTATTGTCTAAAATAAAAATCTAAAAACTCTAACTCTTTTATGGCATACATTTTTATATGGTATCATCATACCATTAACTTGCAAGTTGCATCTCTGGGCCATTCATAGCATATTACAATCTCTTATTTCAAAACATGAAGTTTGGGACCATCATATCAATTAATAAATTCAAAAGGGCACTTGCTTTAAACTCATGTGAACATGCATGAAACTCTCTCTTTTCAACCTTTCAACAACATCTGGTGGTCATGAAATTTATGACAAATCATGAAGTTCTTTTAGCAATTCTCTTAACATTTAACATCAAATAAACCGTTCCTTCTTAAGTTCAAAATCATAATCAAGTTATAAACCAAAAATCAAGTCATTTATATCATGCTTTCTCATAATAAAATTGAGTATTTCAAACACACATAGAAACAAGCAGCTTAACAACAAGAGAGGGATATTTATAGGCTTATGCTCTCTATTCAAATCCTCAAATCTCAATTTCATACATACATATATAATATTACAAATCAAATTTGGGGGAAAGGCCTCAATACCAAAATAATAGTATCATTAAAACATTCATAATGCAAGACTGAAAACATAATTCCAAAACCCCTTTTAAAATTTCATGTTTTATTTAACTTTAAATTTTATTCAATGAGTTTTCAACAAGCCCATGTAGTTTTAGGAAAACCCCAGGTACCTTAGATTACTTAGGAAAAAGAGCGGGGCCTGGATCTTGACTAAGTTCTTGATACTCTTGACTTCTAAAAATGAGTTTCTTGATCTTTATGGAAAACCTAGGGTCTTGATTAAAGAGAGTAAAGTAGTTTTCTAATATATTTTTCCCTAATGACACCTCAATTTCGTGTTATGGTACAGTTATGACAGGAAAAAGACTGATTTGCCCTCCCTAAGGCCAGTTATTTAAAATAATTCGTGAACTGGACACTGACGTATTACCCGACGCAACTCATTGAGATTGCGTCAGTCCACTATTTCATCGATGCTATCATCGAAGTGGAATGTCAACTTTATGTTGGGCCACTGATTTCAATAGGGAAACACCCCTTTAATAATGCTTGAAAATTCTGAAACTTACCCGAGATGTAGTAATAACTTTCCCGATCATAAAACAACTTAAAAAAGTAGCTTCTCAACTTCTATACTTGATGATCCAGAATAGCAACAGGTTCTTCTTCATATGTCAAGGAGTATGTCACCTTGATCTCCTCCAAAGGCAACACTAGAGAATGATCTCAAATACACTTCTTCAACATGGACACACGAAATACGGAATGGACAAAAGCCAGATTTTTGGGTAACTCTAACTCATAAGAGACCCCACCTATCCTTTTCACATTTTGATATGGTCTAATATAGCGAGGGCTCAACTTTCCTTTCTTCCCAAATCGCATGACTCCTTTTATAGGGGAGACCTTTAGAAACACCCAATCACTCTCTCCTTCTAACATATGTAAAGGATTTCTAATGACTCTGAGAGGTCTTGAGTCATTCTCTAATGACTTTTACCTTTTCCATTGCCTGATAAACCAGGTTAGGCCAAAACAACCATATATCACCCACTTCATACCACTCAATCAATAATCTATATCTTCTCCCATAAAGTTCTTGAAAAGGAGCCATTTTAATGCTGGCATGATAGCTATTATTGTAGGCGAACTCTATCAATGGAAAATGATCTACCCAACTACCTTTGAAGTCAATTACACAAGCTCTTAACATATCCTGAAGGGTCTGGATAGTGTACTCTTCTTGCCCATTGGTTTGAGGGTGGAATGCAGTAGTCAGGTTCACTTGGGTACCTAAACCCCTCTACAAAAATCTCTAAAATTGTGATGAGAATTGTATACCTCAATCGGATATAATGGATATAGGTGCCCTATGCAAATGAACTATTTCCTCATTGTACAACTTAGCGTAATCATCTCCCGAATAGTTAGTCCTCACAGGAAAAAAAGTGAGCTGACTTGGTCAGCCGATCCACAATCACCCAAATGGAATCATACTAGTTTCCAGACCTCGAAAGTCCCATTATGAAGTTCTTATTGATCATCTCCCACTTCCACGTAGGCAAACCTATCTCTTGGGAAGTACCATCTAGCCTCAGATGTTTCACTTTAACTTATTGGCAATTCAAACATTTGGAAACAAAATCAGATACATCACGCTTCATATTATTCCACCAATATATAGTTTTAAGATCATGGTACATTTTAGTAGAGCCTGGGTGAACAACATACCTCAAAGTGTGAGCTTCATCAAGAATTCTTTTTCGCAAACTATCCACATCTGGAACACATAACCTACCTTGATATCTCAAAATCCCATCACTGCCAATTTCAAAAGACATCACTTTCTGCTGACCCATACCTTCCTTGATTTGCATCAAAATGAGGTCCCCGACCTGCTTCTCCTTAACTTTAGAACAAAAGGAGGATTTTTCTATCTCATGCACAACTACTCCTCCATCTTCAGAATCCAGAATTCGTACCTCTAGATTAGCTAGTTGGTAAATATCTTTCACTATCTCCCTTTTTCTTTCTCAATATACAAAAGAATGCCCATAGATAGTCTGCGAAGGGCATCGACCTCCACATTCGCCTTTCCCAGATAATAGTGTAGGCTCATATCATAATCCTTCAAAAGTTCCAACCAACACCTCTGATGTGTGAGCAAATGCTACAATATTTGATGCTTTTAACTGAGAATAGTTGCAAAGTCTTAAGCAACTTTTGTCGTTTTTGATTGTTTTATCTTTGATTTTGCAGTGAAAGTCAAGATACAAGATAACCAACAATGATGAAAGTAAAAGAGTTAAAATATGAAGCAAATAGAAGAGAAGTATGGCTGACGACATTCTTGATAAGTAGACAGCACTCCGATAGGTTATTAGCTTTATTGTTAGCCTTAAACAGAGAATATGATTCAATTGGAAGAAGTAATGATGACATATGATAAGCCATCAGCCTTGTGATAAGCAGTCAGAGTCGCCGTCAGCCTTAGACAGAATATAGGAGCTGAGGTAGAGCAGTGATGAATTTATCTGATATGTCATCACAGTTTTGATATGCTGTCAGGATGCACTGTCAACCTTAATAAAAAGTTGTCAAAAGAAAAGAGGATCTAATGACATCTGTGATAAGTCGTCAGACTCTTGATAAGGCATCACAAAATGTTTTTACTTGTCTACGAAATTACTGAACTCTGTGATTTTGTTTCCATAATTAGGATGAAGTATTTAAAGCATATATTAGGGTTTTCTAATTATAAAAGGAGGCTGAACATATCGGGAGGCAGACCATATCGGCTGGTACTCGAGATTCTAAACCTATTTTAGAACGCACGTATTTTGTTATTTTCTCTCTAGTTTCTTGGCTTGAACAAAACAATTAACTTTAAAGAGATTATCATCAATATTTTGGGATTTCTACTTTGATCTAATTTGAGAAACAATCGTTGCTATTAATCTTGCTGTAAGTTCATCTTTCAAATTATGAATTCAACTTGTTGTATCAATTATTACATTATGAGTGGCTAAATCGCTTTAACTCGAATTATGGGATTTATGAGTTAGGTCTTGGTAAGTTGCTAAGTGTTCAAGATTCTAAGGTAATAGGACTCCTTGATAATTTTGAGGTTTTAATTATAGTCTATTGGTTGCAAACGATAGATAGCATCTGCTTTGATTTGTTTGAGATAAGAAATCAACTATAGTAGAAAGTGAATTATTGATAGGGACTTGGAAGCTACCAACCTTTCGTTTAATAATTGACGCTGTAAAAAGGTTAATTAACTTAAGGTAAAGTCTGGTCAGTGAATATAAATTCCCTAAGTCTGAGATGATTAGGTAATTAAATGCTTAAGTAGGTCGTGAGATATTTAGGCATAACTTCAATAAAGAAATCTGTTGTTCCTACCTATTGTGAGAATCTTAAATCACTATTAGCATATGTAAAGTACCAAAACCCATAGTCAACATAATTTTGGTTTTGCATAAACTCTTGATTACAAACACTGAAACTAAAGTGACCAACAATTATTTGCTGATCATCAAAAACCCCTATTTTATCTTTTTGTATCATTTATTTGAATTTAACTTGTAGCTTTAGTTTCAAACTAGTTTAATCGCCACTCATATTGTTACCTGTGGATTAGACCCTGACTCTAAAGTTGGGTAAATATATTGAAGACGACCTCCTTGCACTAAATTGACGTGTAAGTTGAGCGTTATAAAAAATGATGCCGTTGTCGGGGAATAATTTGGCGTATTGAGTTGGTTTAGAATTTTAGTTTACTTGCTTGTATTCAAACTTGTAAATATTTGTTTATTTTATTTTTATTTTTCTCACACTTTTCTTGAGATGTCTAGCCTGGATAGATGGTTTTTTTTGAGTGATGACGATTTTTGTGATGATTCTTGTCATTATTATAGGGGACCATATTTTGAGGCTTGCTGTCTAGATTTATCTGGAAGTGCATGGATGGGACCTTCACAATATGATGTGGATATTATCCTACTTACTGTAACTTGGTGTTTGGCTTGTGGTCGAAGTGACGATATTAAAGATATGTGTCCTTTCAGGATTCAAGAGAACAAATTAATAAAATGAATCTTAGAGAATAAAAAACAACTATGGGTAGAGCTAAAAGAGTTACCACTCTCACCATGTTTATAGTGGCTAAACAAAGAAGAATATGAGGGGGACATTAGCCAATTTGAGGAGAAAACTCAAGAATCGCAACCACTCGATTGTCATCTTGATCTTAAAACTGACATTGAGAAGGTGAATAAAAGTGAGTGTGTATTAGATAGTATAAATTTTGAAGTAGAATTAGTTGGGCCTCACTCGAAGAAATTTTCCACATTATGTTAAGATGATATCTTATCCGTGGAATCATTTAAAATAGTGGAAGAGTGTGAAGATGAGGAACAAAAATCCTATATTCTTTATTTTACATTTGATAAGCAATATAAAAACACACCTCACTTTAAGGCCAAGTGGTTTACCACGCTCAATCCATTACTCGACTTCTTAATGTTTGTACCAACCCATATGATCGAGCAAAGAAGATGGACTCTAAGTTGGGGGTGAAATTGAAATCGTCTAAGTGGAGGGATAAAGGATAGAGCACTTTTAAGGTTCTTGATGAATTCTAAGTAGTCAAGATAACCTATTCATGCCGTGACACTAAATTAGGCACTTCTTGGGAGGCAACCCAAGGTGTTTTATTGTTTGTATTCGTATTATATGATTGACATCAAATCTTTGCACCCATGGTGCCATAGGTATATTTTTGACTCTCTTGTTTTGGTTTGACGCATTGGGGATAATGTATGATTATAAGTTGAGGGTGGGACTACTTATGGGTGCTGATGTCCTCTTGGGGTTTTTGTATCCGGTCCTCTTTTGCCCGGAGTATTATTCCTAGTAGAGCCGGCATGTTTAGGCGTATTATGATTTATTGTAAAATGTTATAGTTGACTAGGAGAAATTCAAGTACCTTAGGCAGTTAACATGTTTTTTTTGATTTTTGAACACCTCTCCAATGGTCTATTTTATAACTGTGTGATATGCACTGTGCTTCTTGTTATGGCATTAGTACTAGTGACATGATAACCATTGCTAAACAATTGCATGAACCGAATGGGTAGTAGCTTGCGATGTATGTTTTTGCCATGTGTGTATGCGATACTACCTAGTTCACGTTTTGTGTTAAATCCAGAACTTGCCCAGTTGGTCTTGCCTTGGTTGTAGGAAAGAGGTTAGGAAAGGATCATAGGCCGTTATTGATATTAGTCCACTTTTAGTCTAAATGACTTTCCATGTGTAAATAATATCCCTTGATCCTGATTTTGAGCCTGAATGCCTATTTTTTTATTATACCTATCACCTTCCCATTTGTATCACAATGAACCTATTTTGGCCTTGGTCCTCCTCGGACATTATGCAGTTTAACTTAGGCAAATATCCTAAGTTGAGGGTGGCTACCATAGGGGTGCGTGATGTAAGAATGAGTATGAATAAAACTAGAATAAAATAAAAGAATAAAATGATGGGTGCAGTGGAAAAGAACAAGAAAAGAAAAGTTGTGAAAAAGAAGAAGTGATTGTAGAAAAGAACCGCACCCATCCTGAATAAGTGTGATCAAGAAAAGAGAAGAATAAAAAAAGGCTAATGAGTGAAACCCCAAAAGCTAGTGTAGTGTCAAGGAGGCTTAGTCACTTTAAATATCATCGAGTATCATACTAGCCCCTAGCCTACATTACAAGCCTAAGAGAAGACCTATATTGTCCTAGCTGACTTTTCTGAAAGTCTTGGTAATGAAAATATGGGCAAGACTATGATATATGACATACATTGATTGGAACTTCATTTTGAGAGTGAGTGTCTTGTGATTGTCCCCGTGGTTACATATGTGATGTTTGATGTTTGATAAAAGTAAAGTGGGACTTTTTTGTATTAAGGGCACACTGGTTACATTTCTAGTTGATAACTTGTTTGGATAGTGTAATCTTTGTACATGCATGGTTGTTGTTGCTGAATTGATGCCATATCTTGATTCATGTGTGTCGCATTATTGTTCTTCAATAATATGCATAGTTGTTTTTAAAATTAATTGACCTTGGAGATGGTGAAGATGTTTTGAGATAATATAAATGATTGACTGCCAAATGTACTTCGTATCCTCTTGGTTGTGTTTTAGTTTCTTGAGGACAAACGATTGTTTTAAGTTGAGGGTGTTGATGTGTGAGTAGATGCTAACACATTTGAGGATTTTAACTGAGAATAATTGCAAAGTCTTAAGCAACTTTTGTCGTTTTTGATTATTTTATCTTTGATTTTGTAGTGGAAGTCAAGATGCAAGAGAACCAACAATGATGGAAATTAAAAGGTTGAAATCTGAAGCAAATAGAAGAGTAGTGTGGCTGACAATATTCCTGATAAGTTGTCAGTACTGTGATAGATTATCAACTTCATCGTCAACCTTAAACAGAGAATGGGATACAGTTGGAAGAAGTGATGACAACATGTGATAAGCCGCCAGCCTTAGACAGAACATGGGAGCTGAGGTAGAGAAGTGACGACATTTTCTGATATGTCATCACAGTTTTGATAAGCCATCAGGATGCACCGTCATCCTTAAGAAGAAGTTGTCAAAAGTAAAGAGGAGCTGACGACATCTGTGATAAGTCGTCAGACTCCTGATAAGGCATCACAAAATGTCGTCACCTATCCGAGAAATTACTAAACTATGTGATTTTGTTTCCATAATTATGATGAAGTATTTAAAGCATATGTTAGTGTTTTCTAATTATAAAAGGAGGCTGAACATATCGGGAGGTAGAACGTATCGACTGGTATTCGAGATTTTGAACCTATTTTGGAACGCATGTATTTTGTTATTTTCTCTCTGCTTTTTGGCTTGAACAAAACAATTAACTTTGAAGAGATTATCATCAATATTTTGGGATTTCTACTTTGATCTAATCTGAGAAACACTCATTGCTATTCATCTTTCTGTAAGTTCATCTTTCAAATTATGAATTCAACTTGTTGTATTGATTATTATATTATGAGTGGCTAAATCCCTTTAACTCGAATTATGGGATCTATGAGTTAGGTCTTGGTAAGTTGCTAAGTGTTCAAGATTCTAAAGGTAATAAGACTCCTTGATAATTTTGAGGTTTTAATTATTGTCTATTGGTTGTAAACGATAGATAACACCAGCTTTGATTTGCTTGAGATAAGAAATCAACTATAGTAGGAAGTGAATTATTAAGAGGGTCTTGGAGGCTACCAGCCTTCCGTTTAATATTTGACACTGTAACAAGGTTAATTAACCTGAAGTGAAGTCAGGTCAGTGAATATAAATTCCCAAAGTCCGAGAGGATTAGGTAATTAAATGCTTAAGTAGGTCGAGAGACATTTAGGCATAACTTCGATAAAGACAATCTGTTGTTCCTACCTATTGTGATAATCTTGAATCACTATTACCATCTGTCAAGTACTAAACCCATAGTGAACTTAATTCTGGTTTTCCATAAACTCTTGATTACAAACACTGAAACTAAAGTGACCAACATTTATTTGTTGATTACCAAAACCCCCCATTTTATCTTTTCGTATCATTTGTTTGGAATTAACTGGTAGCTTTAGTTTCAAACTAGTTTAATCGCCACTCACATTATTCCCTATGGATTCGACCCCAACTCATAAGTTGGGTATATATATTGATGAAGACTACCTTACACTAAATTAACGTATAAGTTGAGAGTTTGCACTATGCCTGAGATTTAATTATTTCTGCGAGAAAACATGTTGTAAACTTTTGTGGTCAGTGAAAATATCAACATGTACCCCATAAAGATAATGCTGCCATATCTTAAGTGCAAATACCACAACCGCTAGCTCCAAGTCATGGGTGGGGTAGTTTCTCTCTTACACCTTCAACTGCCTAGATGCATAAGCTACCACCTTACCATACTGCATAAGTACACACCTAATTCCCACCCGGGATGCATCAAAATACACCACAAAACCCTCTGTACCCCCAGGAAAGGTCAAAATAGGTGTAGTAGTCAACTTGTCCTTCAATTTTTTGAAGCTATTCTCATAAGAGTCAGACCACACAAACTTCACCTTTTTCAGTGTCAACCTGGTAAGTGAAGCAACTATGGAAGAAAACTTTCTACAAACCTTCTGTAATACCCTGCCAAACCTAAGAAGCTCCGAATATCGGTTGGAGTCATGGGTTTAGGACATTTTCTCATTGCCTCAATCTTTTGGGGATCAACTTTAATTCCCTGAATAGACACAATATGTCCTAAGAAAGCAATAGCATTAAGCCAGAATTCACGCTTTGAAAATTTTGCATACAAACTATGATCTTTAAGGGTCTGAAGAATAATTCAAAGATGACTGGCGTGATACTCCTCATTCTTAGAATAAACAAAAATATCATCAATGAAAGCTATGACAAACAGATTTAGAAACTGGTGAAACACCCTATTCATTAGGTCCATGAAGGCTGCAGGGGCATTAGTTATTCCGAAGGACATGACTTAGAATTCATAATAACCGTATTGTGTTTGGAAAGCTATTTTGGGAATATTAGCCTCCCTAACCTTCAACTGATGATACCCCGAACGAAGGTCTATCTTTAAAAAACACTTAGCACCCTGAACTTGGTTAAATAGATCATTAATTATAGGAAGTGGATATTTATTCTTGACAGGGACCTTATTTAGCTAGCGGTAGTCTATGCACATATGGAGGGAACCATCTTTCTTATGTACAAAATGTACAGGTGCACCCCAGGGAGAAACACTAGGATGGATAAAGCCTTTATCAAGAAGATTTACTAGTTTCTATTTAAACTCTTTTAATTCAGCTAGAGACATTCTAATGGAGGAATAGAAATAGGATGGGTGTCCGATAATAATCAATACCAAAATATATCTCCCTATTAGGTGGTATCCCTGGGAGATCATCGGGAAAGACTTCTGGAAATTCATTAACCATGGGGACATACTGAAGAGAAGGACTTTTAGTATTAGAATCTTTAACTCGAATAAGAAGATACAAAAAACCCTTGGAAATAAGTTTATGGGCTCTGAGGTAAGATATGAATTTTCCTTTAGGTGCTAAAGAATACCCCTCCTACTCTATCACACGTTCATTCAGAAAGGAGAAAGTAACCTTTTGATTTCTACAGTCAAGAGTGGCATAACATGAATGGAGCTAGTCCATTCCAAAAATAGCATCAAAATCAACTATGTCAAGTACTATAAGGTCTGCCACAATATCATGACTACAAACAAACACAACACAATTTCTATATACCCTTCTAGCCACAACAGAATCACCTACAAGAGTGGAAATAGAGAAAGGTTCTACAATAACTTTAGGCTCAAACCTAAAATTGACTGCCACATATGGGGTCACATAAGACAAGGTAGACTCGGGATCAAGTATCACATATACATCATGAGAGAAGATTTGTGACATACCTGTGACTAAATTTGGGGAAATCTGTACATCTAGACGGTTGGACAAATAATACAATCGGTTGCGACCGCTCCCGATAGCTGAGGTAGCACCTTTTGAAGGTGGTGGCGGCGTGGAGGAATTAGCTTGCAATTTAGTTTCCCCAACATTACCTCTCTCTATCGGGCACTCTCTATGGATATGACCTGGCTGGCCACAAGAATAACATACCATTGTACCAAATTGACACCTTCCTGGGTGGTGCCTCCCACACATATTACAGTGAGGATAAGACCTAGAAGGTTGTGCCACACTCCCTTGTGACTGTGTACCCTATACTCTCGGTCCATGGCTAGGCTGAAAATTCTAGAACCACCGATCAGCTAGAGGTCTGGGCACTGGCCGCTAGCTGGCATTACTCCAGGACTTTTTCTTCGGCCACCTATTACCCCAATTTCTATCTTTGTAATGACTATGGTTCTGTTCTACTAGTCTGGTCCTCTTGGCCTGCCTATCTTTCTCCTTTGCTTCAGCAACCTTTTTTTTTCTTATTCCTTAACCTGCTGCATATGAATGGATAATCTAGAGAAGTCCATATCTCGGTTCAACATTGCCCCTTTTTACTCTAATGCCAAGTTATCCGAAAGGCTGGATGTAAACTATCTCATACGAGCCCTTATATTTCCTATCAATTTCGGAGCATAACAGGATAATTGATTGTCTTTTAAGGTGTACTCCTTCACGGTCATCTTCTCTTTCTTTAAGTTTATGAACTCTTCAGCCTTGGACTACCTTAACTCATAAATAAAGAATTAGCCAAGAAAGTCTTCTACAAATTCGCCTCACACAGAAGCCTCAATATTCTCACCTCTCAAAACTTCCTATTCAATGTACCACTGATTTTCTACCTCCTTCAATTGATAAGCCACTAGTTCAACCCCTTCTACTTTATCCGCATGCATCACTCAAAAAATTTTCTCCATCTCATATATAAACTCTCGTAGATCCTCCTCCACCTTTGTACCAGTAAACTTAGGTGGGTTCATCCTTATAAACTGACCCATCCGTGTAGGCTTAGATGTAAAACATGTAGACCTAACATCCTCCTATCGTTGAGCCTCTGAAGCCACCAATTATGCAATCATATGCATCTACTATCTAAATTCATCACTTGATATCTCTCTCTAGGGAGATTAGGTGTGGTTAGTCCCAGACAGGGGAATCCTAGGTGCTCGGGGTGGGCTGGTCTAAATAGGAGGGACTCCTGGAGCAGCAATAAAATTAGGCGTGTGAGCCCTATTACGTGTTCTCATCCTGTGTGTAGGACAAACATCTTTTGTCTGGGCATTTTGATCATTGGAGTGACGTGGAGGCATAATGGCTTTTCTAAAATACACGAGACCATTGGTTAGGGGACATTCAAACTCTACAACACGAACTAAATCACAAAGAAGGGAGACATTCCTAAACTCTGGTAGCCTCTTACTTATAAGTGTGGCACACTAAACACCTATTAATAGGACTCTACCTGATGCGATTTTGCAGATACCCTGGGACTATGAACTGTGCACTAATACCAAGTTTGTCATGACCCGAACCAGGCCCTATCCATGATGAGAATCCTAAACCATAATGATTTGGACACTCTTCTACACCTGGTAATCATGCACAATACTCGAATAATAAAGAAAGAATTTTAGAAATGGCATAAACAGAATCATGCTCATATTTTAAAATCTGTTTGATAGAACAAAAATAAGTTTTCAGCATCTGAACATCATCTCTTTCAGTCTGCAAAATCTCTACTACATACGATATCAATAAACTATCTGAATCTGGGACAAGGCCCCCAATAGACCCAAACCAAAATAAATAACAAATAGCTAAAAAGCATTAGGCCTTTTGAAATAGAGAAGGCTTACCAACTGTACTCTTTAGTTTTTTCTGAAAACACTACGACCTAGCAGGACCTCTAGACTGAGCCTCAGACCCTGAAATATATGGGGCCAATAAAATTGTACTGGTACACAGAGAAATTCCAAAATAACAATTTTTATTCAACATAGGTGAGAGCAGTTTAGAAATTTGAGAACTCCATGACACACTCTTTGTTTTTACTTTTGTGCTAGGTGGTATAACTTACAACTCTGAAATTCTATGGGCTATATGGAATCTGCCCTTAACTCGGCAGCCAAGCCCCCAACCTGAGTTTGCCGCAAGGGTTGGGGACTCTATCTCTGATACACCACAAGGCACTAGGCCAACGTATAATCCCTTTAGGGGATGAAATGAACCCATGTCGACAAAACACGATTTTGGGCTAGGAGTTCTTAAACTCAAGCCTTTTTCAGGAAACCACCAAACCCTCTTTAAGCCCATTGTTATCTCTTTAAAATGTGTATTCTCTGAAATCAAAATCTAAAAACTCTAACTTTGTTATGGCATACATTTTTATATGGTATTGTTATACCATTGACTTGCAAGTCACATCTCTGGGCTATTCATAACATATTATAATCATTTATTTCAAAAGATGAAGTTTGGGACCACCATATCAATCAATAAATTCAAAAGGGCTCTTGCTTTAAACTCATGTGAACACATGCATGAAACTCTCTCTTTTTAACCTTTCAACAACATGTGGTGGTCATGAAATTTGTGACAAATCATGAAATTCTTTTAGTAATTCTCTTAACATTTAACATCAAATAAACAGTCCCCTTTTAATATCAAAATCATTATTAAGTCATAAACCAAAAATCAAGTTATTCATATCATGCTTTCTCATAATGAAATAGAGTATTTCATAATACACATAGAAACAAGCAGCTTAACATAAAGAGAGGGACGTTTATAGTCTTATTCTCTCCATTCAAATCCTTAAATCTCAATTTCATACATACATATATAAGATTACAAATCAAATTTAGGGGAAAGGCCTCAAGACCAAAACAATAGTATCATTAAAGCATTTATAATGCAAGACTGAAAACATAATTCTAAACCCCTTTTAAAATTTCATGATTTCTATAACTTTAAATCTTATTCAATGAAATTTCAACAAGCCCATGTAGTTTTAGGAAAACCCCACATACCTTAGATTACTTAGGAGAAAGAGCGAGACCCGAATCTTGACTAAATTCTTGATACTCTTGACTTCTAAAGATGAGTTTCTTGATCTTTGTGGAAAACCTAGGGTCTTGATTAAAGAGATAGAAGTAGCTTTCTGATATATTTTGCCCTCATGACACCTTAATTTCATGTTGTGGAACAATTATGACGAGGGAAAAAGACTGATTTACCCTCTCTAAGGCCGGTTATTTAAAATAATTTACGAACTAGGAATTAATGTATTACCCGATGCGATGCATTGAGATCGCATTGGTCTACTATTTCATCGACGATATCATTGATGCAGCGCGCCGACTTCGCATCGGGCCACTGATTTCAATATCTAAACACCCCTCTAATGATGTTTGAAAATTCCAAAACTTATCCGAGATGTACTAATAACTTTCCTGATCATGAAACAACTAAAAAATTTAGCTTTCTGTGGTTGAAAAAGACAAAAATAAAATCATCAAAGGTTAGGAGCTCAAAATGTGACTAAGTCCTCTTGACATTTAGAAAAATATTCAGAAGATCGACCCTCAAAGCATACCATTAAGTGGCATCAGGTTGAGAAAACTATGGGGTGTAACACTTCCCTACCCAAGGAACTACTATATATATATATGTATGCATGAATGTGAGCATATATATTGAGTTTGAAATAGAAATTTTGACTGACACTACTTTATCCTTACCCAGAGTTACATACTAGTGCTCACCCAACTAAATATCTCCAGTCACTGTACTCCCACGCGATGTAGGGTCCAAAGGCACTTCTAGTTTTCCTACGTAGTAATAGGTGATATAAGAGTTGGTCATTTGTGGTGAAGTGGTAATATTCCATTCTCTGAAAGACTTAATCATTCCATCTGTTTTTGTCATGACCCAAGGGTACCCCCTAGTTGTGACAACGGTACTTACGGTCATAAGTGAGCATAAGCTAACCCATGAGCTGGTACATGCTGTGAGCACTAAATAAAATATAAACATAACACATGTGTGAAAGATAAACTAAAAAGGTAATGTATATTTGTATACTAAAATAAGAAATACTAAAAGTATAAAACAATGGATAAGAACTGAAAGTAACTAACTGATTGTCTAAATGTTTGTCGGAAAGTATGAAAGTCTCTAAACTAACTGAGGATTTGATGGGACAGACCCCCAACTAACTCCAACGGACTGAATAAAATAAACTACTAAAATAATTGAATAAACATAACAAGTCCTCGATGGAAGAGGACTCACCACTATGGCTGTTAGATTACGCTGAGCTATCTAACTGTAGTCGAGAAATTGTGCATCCAAACCTATGATATGAGACATCATAGCACAAAGAAGAGTATGTGGTCAGTACTTTGAATGTACTGGTATATGAGATGAGGTTAGACTGATATACATGGGGTACTGTACATATGAAATAAGGACAAACTAAATAGCATGAGATAACTAAACATGAATGTATAAAAACTATTACATCTGAAGATGTATGTCTAAGCATAAATTTGTATTCTAAAATATGTCAAAAATCTAAAAGACTATAAAATATATAACTGAATAACTAAAAGTCTATACACTTGGTCAAGCAAACTTAAACTGAGACTATATGGAATACTGTACTGAGACTATAGGAGGTATCATCTAATTGACATGCCCCAATCTGAGCTAATCGGGGTCCAAACTATAACCCCAGTTGAAAGGGTGTCCGTACCATGCCACGGGTACTAACACTGCCTGTGTGGATCCACTAAAATAGTGTCCCAAAGGACAAATGAGTCACCAAAAATTGGAAGGTGTTCTAATGAGATATGTGTCACTCTCAACTGGCAGATAGACACTCAGTCAATCCTCAACTGGCAGGTAGACATCTCTAACCAATGCTAGCTACGTAGTTCTATAACTCAGGGATTACTACTAAGGGTCACTCCCTGAGTTCCAGAACTACATAGCAGGCGTAGGTTAGAGATGTTAACCTAGAAGTTGAGGGTTGATAAGGTGTTCACTTGCTATTTGAGGGTGAAACATATCTCATTAGAGAACCTTCTAGTTGAGCATGACACATTAGTTTTTCAAGACATCTGTTTAGTGGATCCACATATCCAGTGTTAGTACACTTGGCACGGTAGTGACACCATTCTAAATGGGGTTACAGGTTGGACCCTGATCAGCTTAGATTGGGGCATATTAGTTATATGATACCTTCCATAGTTTCAATTAGTATTTAGTGTATTTTCAATTTAGGTTTTCTTGACTAAGTGTACAAACTTTCAAATATTCAATTATATAGAATTTAGTCTTTCAAAATTATAGATTGTCTTAGTGACATAACAGATATACACGTAGTATTGCATTCTCAGATATTATAGTCTTTACACATTTATCCTAAGTTATCTCATGTTGTTTAGTTAGTCCTTATCTCATCTGCACAGTACCCCATAATTTCAGACCAGTTATTTAGACTAAGTACAATTTAGTTTTACATGACCAGTATTCAGTTATCAGTTTGTCAGTATATAGTTATTAGTTAATCAGTATATAAATACCAGCTAATCCGCATACATATACTAGTTATTCAATATGCAGCTATCAACCATTAAGTTAATTAGATCAGCTTAGTATATTTTGTGTTTTATTTTGTATGTTTATGTTTTTGTGCTCAGTATATTTGTATATTCAGATCCTCAAGTTATGCTAGTTTCCATCATATAGTTTCAGGCCCTGTATTCATACAACATCCATGTTTTACTATTTTCCAGATTTAGTTCTACTTATTATATGAAAGAAAATCTTTAAGAAACTAAGTGTAGTGACTCACTAGCTTATCAAATTTTATTGGTTAATCATATTTTAAGATATATCAGCTTTCCACTTATTTTAGTCTCTTGGTGAGTCTACTTACACTTAGCATGCATGTTTACACATAAACTCAGTTTTACTTATTACATTCACTCCCACTTACTCAGTACATTCCATAAGTACTGATCCACATATATGCCTATGTGGCTACATTATTTCATAATATAGGTACTAGTTGTAGCCCACGTATCATGATTAGACAGTTGCAATTTTCAGCCAGCAGGTGATGATTTTTCCTATCTCGAGAACTCTAGATGCATATTGATCATGTACTTTATTTTTATTATTATTCATATTTATTGATTAGTGATAGCTGGAGGCATGTCCCAGCTATTATAGTCAGTATAGTAAAGGCTTCATAGATGTTAGTCAAAGTTAATCATGCAAATTTCCGTTTCTCTTTTCTGATATATCAGATTGTAAATTTATCAATTACATACTTATTCATTTTCATTATGCTTATGTTTTTGCATAGTAAAACTAGATATTTAATACATATTAAATTAGTTGCTTAAGTTTCATGCCATTTCCTGGGTTATCTTAGAATCACTTGTGGTTCCAAGCACCATGTTAGAACTAGGGGTAGTATTAGGTCATGACAAACTTGGTATCAGAGCCTAGATTTCAAGTGTCCTAGGGTGTCTATTAAGCTATCTAGTAGAGTCTTGTAAAATGGTACGGAGATGTCTGTACTTTTCTTCGAGAGGCTACAGGGCATTTATGAAATGTATTCCTTCTTTTATGTCTCAGATCATGCAGTAGAAGTGTCCTCTAATAAATTTATAAAGATTTTCATCTTGCTCCATTCATGTCAACTCTACCTTATTTTTAAGGTAACAAAAATAGTGAAGCTTAAGTCCTTATAGGTAGAGTTTCTTCAGATAGTTCCCACAGATAGTTATGGGATTATATGCAGGCCTAAAAGTGTCTAATCAGTTCCTGTATGTTCTAAAGCATGAAGTATTTCATTCATATTCATGAAAATTATGCACTACAACAAAGTCAGATGTGCTTTCAGATCCCTTCTCAGGATCTTATGACAACATATGATTTAGAGTTAGAAGCATGAATCCAGGAGTTTAGAAGCAGTAAAATGGGGATAGCATTTGTCAGTATTTATTAGATTATGGATCCATGGGGAAGTTGTATGAAGGGTGAATCAGTAGGCTTAAAACAGTGTATGTAAGAATTTAAGTTAAGTATGATGGGGCGGTTGTTCTTAGATAGTACCCTTAAGTTGATAAGTTTAAATAAGGCTATTAATGTAGTAATTGATGTTCTTACCAGCTAAGTTATGGGCTATAGAAAGTTAAGAGTTGTATATTAGAAGAAAGTACTAGCAGCGGGTTTTACACTTTTTGGTGTAGTCTTTCAGGGTAAGTTTATCATTTATGTGTACTACCCCAGACTCTAGAGTAAAGTGGTTGCATTTCATCTTAGAGTTAATTAAAAAGGGCCTACAGACTTAGAATGATGACATTAAGCTAAGAGGAGGTGATAGAACAAGTAACTAAGTTAGGCTCTTAGATTATAGTAGTGATGCTAGCGTATTATAGAACATCAGTAGGGGAGGAAGATGCCAGACAAATTCTTATCTCAGTAAAAAGTTTTGTACTTCAGTTATCACGATAGCTAATCTTTCCTTACATGTCAGCTCCATGATCGTAGTTCATGTTCATGCACATCAGAGAGAAACATGTGTGCTTCCAGTTCCTAGTATAAGGAGTTATAGTTCACTCAGCAGTACAAATCATATTCTATGAATTTATAAAATTCAAACTCAGGTCATGCAGCTCATGACTCATGTACTCATGTTTTGTAGTATGCTCAGTCCCCATAAATTATGCTACACTCTTAATGACCAGTGAAATTTAGATTTTGTCACGGATATTCTAAAATATCTTAGGTTTTGATTCTTAAAAATTTTCCAAGAATTTTGTTCTTCAGACCCATTATGATTCATGGGTATGAGTCGTATGCTGGGGTATGGGTGCTATGGTCCTGTAATATACTGACCAGTGTTAGTGGGTGAGAAGTTTTTGGTCACTGGAATGGGTACGACTTAGGGATATCAGTCATAGGGCTTGGTATAATCCATATTAGGGACTCGTATAGTGGGTAGTATTTGATCCTCCTGGTATTTTATTCTGCCAGGGATATATGTTATGGTTACGGATCATATGCTGTGGTTACAACTTGGCTGGATGAGTTGTATACTGGAAAGTGTTTGATCCAAGGGTTGAGGATTGGATACGAGTGGTGGATATTGATCGTACATGAAGGTATGACTTGTACGGGTCAGTCATATCCCTGTGATGGGTTTTTAAGGTATTTAAGTAGGGGTATTCTGGATATTTACCTACTTACCCTAATAAGGACCCATGACTTCTAATACACTTAGGAGGTTATTTTACTTTATTATTCTATTCATTAACACTTAAAAACTATTCCAAAACTTCTCATAATTATCTCAAGAGCTTTTGGGGCATGAAGGATAGGGTTTTATCTTGTGTATTATTTTAGGGCTTGTCTTGGTGATTTCCTTTAATCACTACTTTGGTATAAGGCATAATTTTCTTCCCTCATTGTAATTTCAACTATAGGCATGGTATATATTATTGATTTCATGGTTTTACTATTTCATGATTATGGTTTCCAACTATTATTTAGGGGTTTTGCTATTGAATGCTTGGTTATGGTTTCCTATGCTTTTAATTATGCTTTTATATGCATTAATGGTGGATTTGGACAATTGGATTGCATGGTAATGGTTTAATGCTCTTTGGTATTGGCTTTGGTTATATAATGCCCCAAGGTGTTTGATAAATTGCTTATAAAGATATGTTCATTGGACTGACTTCTTTTTATGGAACTCTTGTATATTTTAAACTAGATAAAAGAGTTATGCATGGTTTAAATGGTTTGAAAATTCTAAAGGCTAAATGGTTATGCTTGTGGAGAACATAAAAGTCTCCTAAGTGAATTTAATATCACAATTAGAAGGGCACCTAAGGTCCCCTTAACCTAAATGGTTTGGCTATGGCTATTACTTGTAAGTAAGGGTTAGTGTGATGATACCACCAATAATGGCCTTGGTTAATAAATGGTAAATAAATTATTTAGGCATTATTTTAATTGGGAATTAATGGCAGGGTGTGTAGCTAAGCTGTGAAAGCTCACGATCTCAGGGGACCAAAACCAAAAACTCATATTTAGCGATATGAGGGGTCTTGATGACCATGTGCGTGTGTCACATTTTATATATGGGGATGTACTAATAATCCCCTGCGATATTCCCAGGTTATTCAGATGCACGCACTGGGGCCCTTTTAGTAGGTGGAGCTAATCCCATATGGCCCGTGGGTGGTTAGGATGGAAAAGCTACACAACCCAGGTATAAAGGTCTTAAATTCAAGCTAAACTCGATTTCTTTTCCTGATACTTATATATGTATGGTTATATGAATTATGGATGGTTTCACTTAGTTTTATAACTGTCATTATTTTATCCTTATCCTGATATTCGTGCTAGTAGTCATTTGCTAACCCCATCTACTGGCACATAGATTCAATATCAACATTTGGACTGAAGTGGTGAGCTTTCACTATTTCAGAAGGCATCTTTTTATGTTATGGATTTCTTTAGTTACTTTTCTTTTGATTTGGATATTAGTTTTGTCCATGGTTAGGGGCTTGTCCCAATCGAATTTATTTACTCTTTTGGATAGAGGTTTTGTGTTACTTCTGAGGGCTGGTATGGGTGGGATCGGTATTGGTGTCGTCCTTGACATTATAATAAGATGGGAGGCTAGCATCATCGGACATGATTTCTCACTATTCTATTATATTACATTTTAGGATTGATTTTCATATTATGTTTTGGTATTCGCTTTGGTTATGGCCTATGGTTTGGTTTGGTATAGTTGAATAATTGGTGTGGTACGATTGGACTCTATTTTGTCGGTCGCGATTGTGACCCTATCCTAGAGTCTTAATGAAAACATTAATGATATATTGTTATATGTTTGAATTTCAACCCATCTAAGGCTGGATATAGGTGGTTAGTTGGGTAACAAGGGCGTTTCCTAGTCTTGGTTGGACTTAGGATGCCCATTATGATAAGGCCCAGGGTCAGGTCGTGTCAAGTTGGTATCAAAGCCTAGGTTTTTGTTCAACTGGCAAGTCCACAAAGTCGTGTCGAGTTGAGTTTATTTTAGGGGTGTGAAGCATGAGACACTCATAAGAGAGAGACCGCAAGACATTGAGGAATGTTTCACTTTCTTGTTATTCTATCTTCAAGCCTAAGTTTTCAATCCTAGAATCTTTTCTATTCCTTTTTTGTTTGTCTTTTAGATCACGCCTCCTAGATCTGGAACACAAGAAAATTATTCCATCCCATCTAAGGATAATGCTTAAGGGGTACGTCCTACGTTTAGAGTACATCTTCGATCTCATGGTCCTATTTTTGATGGTGCTGGAGTTCCTTCTATTCTAGCTAATTCTCCTTAGGTCCCTCAAGGTAATGAGATGAGTGTAGAATTTCATTAGTCTATATATGTTATTGCCCAATTAGTTGCGGCTCAGGCTGAGTGGGGTGCGGCTGGTGCTTTGTCTGCTAAGCCATGAGGGTGGGTCAATTTATAAAGATGGGTCCTCTAACTTTTATTAGGGCAAAGATGGAGGAGGATCCATAGGGCTTCTTGTATAATATGGAAAATATCTTTGCTATGATGTAGGCTATAAATGTAGAGGGGGTTAACCTTTTAGCTTATTAGCTCAAGGATGTTGCTTATCAGTGGTATGAGAAGTGGGGCAGGGATAGAGGTGATATGGAAGAGGAAGGGTTATAAGAGACTTTTTCTAATGGCTTCTTGGATTTGTTATTTTCTCAAGAGCTGAGGAAAACAAAGATAGAGGTATTTGTGAACCTTAGGCAGTGGAAGATGTTAGTAAAGGTATATGCTTTGAAAATCTATAAGCTATCAAGGTATGCTCCTAATTTGTTGGCTTATATAAGGTCAAGAATAAGGAAGTTCGCTTCTAGGTTGAATAGAGATTTAATTCTGGAGAGCAAGACTGCCTTGCTGATTTAAAATATGGATATCTCAAGGTTGACTATTCGTATGCATCACGTTGAGGATGAGAAGTAGAAACATGCGGAGTTTGGAATAGGCAGGTAAAGAGGAGAAGGTTTTTTGATCAGGGAGGTGCTCAGTCTTAGAGTGGTAGGGATGGTGGAAAGTGGCCGAAAAAGAAGTGGGGGATTTTTTTCTTCTTTTCTGCTAGTGCTCCTTATCAGTCAGGAGACAGGTGTCATCAAGGTGGTGACAATTCTTAGGCACAGGTTACCAAATCTCAGGTGAGCAAAGGTTAGCCAGTTTCTTTGTATCCTCCTTTGTCAATTCTGTGGTCGTCCTAATCAGGGATATCTAGGTAGGCCATTATCTCAGGGATTATTAGGTCAATAATGTTGCTACGAGGACGAATAATATTCCTGTGGCTTCGTATTCTGCTCCTATATTGGGTAAGGTGGCATATACTTCTATTACTGCTCCTAGTTCTAGTGTTGGTCAAAACAGGTGGTATACTTTGGCATCTCGATAGGAATCCGAGGCATCACCTGATATCATTAGTGGTATGTTATAGTTTTTCTTTTGTGACGTATATCGTTTGCTTGATCAGGGGTCCACTCTTTCTTATGTGACTCCATATGTGGCTGTGTCTTTTGGTTTTGGTCCAGAAGTTATCTCAGATCTTTTTCTATTTCTACCCTGGTAGGTGACTTAGTTATTCCTAAGAGAGTCTATAGGGAATATGTGGTATCTGTTGGTAGCAAGCAGACCTTGGCGGAGCTGTTTGAGTTGGATATGGTAGATTTTGATGTAATTTTGGGTATGGATTAGTTGTATTTTTTTATGTGTCTGTAGATTGTCGGATTCATAGGATTATTTTTAAGTTTCCTAGTGAATCGATTATAGAATAGGAAGGTAGTTCCTTAGCTCCTAGGGAGGAGGTTTATTTCTTATCTTAGAGCTTGGAGGTTAATCTCTAAGGGTTGTCTTTATCACTTAATCTAGGTTAAAGATTCTAACTCGAAATATCCTTCTTTGTCTTTGGTCCCTGTGGTTAACGAGTTTTAAGAAGTCTTTTCGGATGATCTACCTTGTGTTCCTTAGGATAGTGAAATAGAGTTTAATATTGATTTGCTTCTGGACGCATATCTAATTTCTATTTCTCCATATAGAATGGCTCCTGTTGAGTTGAGAGAACTCAAGGATCTACTTAAGTATCTTCTGGATAAGGGGTTTATTCGTCCTAGTGCTTCTCCATGGGGTGCACTGGTGTTGTTTGTGTGCAAGAAGGATGGTTCCCTTCGGATATGCATTGACTACAGTTATTTGAACAAAGTAAAGGTTAAGAACAAGTATCCTCTCCCGAGGATAGGTGATCTGGGTGATCAGTTATAGGGTGCCAAGTTCTTCTCTACGATAGATCTTCGGTCTGGGTACAATCAGCTTAAGATTAGGAGGTAAATATCCCTAAGATGGGTTTTTATACTCGGTATGGGTATTTTGAGTTCTTGGTGATGTCATTTGGGTTGACTAATGCTCTGACATCATTTATGGACTTGATAAACAGGGTGTTCAGGTAGTATTTAGATCTCTTCGTCATTATGTTTACTGATGACATTCTGGTTTATTCAAAGAGTGAGGTGGATCATGCTAATAACCTTCATGTGGTGTTGCAGACCTTAAAGGACAATAGTTATATGCCAAGTTCTCTAAGTGTAAGTTCTGGTTGAACGCTATGACTTTCTTGGGCCATATTATTTCAGGTGAAGGGATCATGGTAGATCTGTAGAAGTTTGCTGCAATGAAGATGTGACCTAGGCCCACGACTCCATCCAATATTTGGAGTTTCTTAGATTTAGCCGGGTATTATAGGTAATTTATGGAAAGCTTTTCTTCGATAGCTTCTCCTTTGACTATGTTGACTCAGAAGAAGGTTAAGTTTTCTTGGTTAGATTCTTGTGAAGGGAGTTTTGATAAGTTGGCTCCAATCCTAACTTTTCCAGAAGGCAATGATGGGTTTGTGGTTTATTATGATGCATCTCGGGTAGAGATTGTTATGTTTTGATGCAGCATAGGTGTAACGCCCCCAATCAGGTACCCGGAATGCTAAATGATGCTCATGACCCCAAAGGACCACAAGCCAACCATGACTGATATCTGTACCTATACACTGCTTAATATAACATGAAAATACGAAAACATGTACTGAAAGGCCATAAGGTTCAATACTGAACATAACTAAATAATATCACATCTGTGTGGGGTAATAGAATACCTAAAACAAAACTAAAAATACTGAAGTCTGAAACATGAGAGTCTGCATCTAGTCTGAAAGCCTCAAATGTTTGAATAGTCTGAATAAGGAGTTGATGGGACATGTCCCCAACTAACTCCAACTAATAAATCAATCAATGAGATAATAGAGAAATATCGTGTCCTTGAAAGATGAGGAATCACTTCTACTCTAACTGCTGAGACTGGAATCTACTGTTGATCTGGAACTCGTGTCTCTGAACCTATGGTGTAACATAAAAAGAAAGCACCATAGTGTAAATGCATCAGTACAATAGGATGTACTGAGTATACATGTGAGGTAGGCTATATAAAAGGGTTCACATGCATGAATAATGCTAACTATCTAGCATGAACGTAAGAGTACATGCATAAATACTTAACTGTAATTGACATCGTGATAACCTGATTACTGAATCTGAATATCGATAACATGACATACTAATAACTGATATGGTTGATGACATGAAAGACTGTATTTGAATATAAATAATAACATGGGCGACTGTATCTGACAGTCCTAAATCTGATGGAATTATCTGAGTTCCGTACTATATCTGAGTTGACTGTATCTAAAAGTCCTAAAATTTGAAGAACTATTTGAGTTCTATTACTGAGAATGAGTGACTGTATCTGACGGTCTTGATTCTGTAACATGAAACTATGGGAAGTAGTTATCTATCCGAAAAGCCCCTGATACGCCATTATGGCTGAGTTGGGGTCCAATCTGTAACCCTAATTGGAAGGGTGTCAATACCGCACCACTGGTAAGGACAAACTGTGGGTGACCCTCATCTGATAGTGTCCCCTATACGAGAACGATGGGGCCCTTATCTAACAGTGCTTATCCACCTCACAACCCTCATCGACAGTATTGATGTCTCAACCTATGCTGGATATGTAGTTTTGGAATGCAAGGATGACTGTTAAGGATCACATCCTCATATGATAGTGTGTGCCCCCATCCTTAGGTTCACTCAGTGCTAATTTCTATTCCCATTTGAATAGAATCTGAACATGATTTACTGAACTGAACATGAGCTGAGTTACTGAATTCCATTGACTGACAGAATACTATTGATATCTGACAACTGACTGAGTTCATGAGATCATGGAGATTTCCTGAGTCATAAGACTGTCTGAAGTCTAAGGATTCATAGCTTGACTGAGAGTATCATGAAAATATGACATGGCTCTTGGCACACAACTAATGTTTCGGGTACTAGTACCCCCAGGACTCGATAGAAGAAAACTGACCAAGCATAACTTACTTGAACATATAACTAACAACATAATCCATAATACATTTAGAGAGGCATTTCATCAAAACATGTGATAGGCATAACTTGTACATACATGGGGATTTTATGGTATCATTCTAGTTAGGCACTTTTCCTTCATCTAAACATTTAATCAAACATATTGTAGTCATGGTACATGTAAACATCATTGTGTAATAATTAAACATCATGGTTCAATTGTAATTTCATCATTCAAGGGTTTAATCATAGATTTGCATGAATCTATATCTATAATAATGTAACCCACATAGAATTTATCACCCAACATGGAGTAGAATTTAATTTCTCATTATCCACATGAGCAAGAGCAGCCCAATCATGAAAGTCATAAGATAATCCATAAACTTGAATTTAGAAAAAGGATTCTTGGGCTTCATGGATGAAAGGAGTCCATGAATGAATACTATGCATACCTTAGTTCATGATTTCTTACAGATTGACGGACAAACTTTCTTGGAATTGGATCTTCTATGAAAATCGTCGCTTGTTATTGAGAGGTTTTTGAGAGAAGAGAGTGTATTTTGGGTGACAAGTGGCTGAATCACGTGTTAAAGGGCTTAAATAGGGGTGGGAAGTTAACCCTTTTAACCCTGGATGGGTCATTTAATTTCAGTAAAATTTTCCCGAACTGAACCCCTGGCGCAACGCGGAGCTATCACACCGTGTCACTGGAATTTAACAATTGGGAAACTGAGGGATGGCGCGACGCGAAGCCATCGCATTGCCACTTCTTTTGCGACCTAGAACTTTGGTGCGATGCGGGGGAAATCGTACTGAGACACTGGAAAATGGATAATTCTGAATTTGGGCCCTGGCAAGATGCACCATAATCATGGACCCCTACTAGAATTTTCCAAATGCCATATCCTCTTGTGGCGCGGTGCGCCATTGACTAATATGGCGCTGTTTTACGATAGAAACTTGAAATAGTCATAACTTCTACCCCGGTTATTTGATTTGGGCGTATATTATATTAATGGAAATCTTATTGAATTTACCACATGAATATAAGTGAAAATCTTGAAAATTCCTTATGGAATAACCATTATTCAATTTAGAAGCTAATACTAGACATTCTTGAGATGAAATTAGCTAGGAAAAGTATGAGGTATTATAATGGGAAGGTGATTTCTTATGCTTCCAAGAAGTTAAAGGGACATGACAGAAATTATCCTACTCATTATTTAGAGTTATTGGAGGTTATATTTTCATTGAAAATATGACGACATTACATGTATGGTGTTTACGTGGATATCTTTTCTGATCACAAGAGTCCTCAGTACGTGTTCACTCAAAAAATCTTAATCTCCGGTAGAGGAGATGTCTTGAGCTTCTTAAGGATTGTGGTATGAGTCTTCATTACCACCCAGGTAAGCCTAATCTAGTTATTAATGCTCTTAGTAGGTTATCTATGGGCAGTTTGGCTCACGTAGAGAAAGACAAGCAGGAATTGGTGAAGGATATTCACAGCTTAGCTAACCTTGGAGTTTGTCTCCTGGACTCTAAGGATGATGGTATGATAACGTAAGAAATGGTTTGATCGTCTCTTGGTGTAGAGATTAAGGAAAAATAAGTGCTGAATCCTATCTTGATAAATATCAACAATGATATTGATAGGCAAAAGGTAGTAGTGTTTGAGATCAGTGGTGATGGTACTTTATGGTACCAAGAAAGGTTGTGTATTTTTGATGCGATGGGCTATGACAAAGGGTTTTGGCTGAGGCACATGAGCCATTCTATGTTGTTCATACCGACTCAACTAAGATGTATCATGATCTCAAAAAGGCCTACTAGTGGAATGGCATGAAGAGGGATGTGGCTGATTTCTTGGTTAAGTATATGGTGTGTCAATAGGTTGAGGTTGAGCACATAAGGCCAGAAGGGTTATAACAAAGAATTAATTTGTCCAAATGAAAGTGGGAAGTGATCAATAAGGACTCTATTACAGATCTTCCTCTATCTCAGAATCAATATGATTTGATTTAGGTCATCATGGATAGGATGAATAAGTCTGTGCATTTCTTACTAGTATGGACTACCTTTTTGGTGGAGGATTATGCGCGGTTATATCTTTAGGAGATTTTAAAGCTACATGGGGTACCTATCTCAATTATTTTTAATTGTGGTATGCAATTTATATGTCATTTTTGGTAGTCTTTTCAGAGAGGGTTGGGGACTAAGGTTAGTTTGAGTACTACTTTTCATCCACATTCGGATGGGCAAAAGAAGAGAATTATTCAGACATTGAAAGATATGCCTCAGGTCTGTGTAATTGACTATGGTGGAAATTGAGTTGAGTATCTACCTTTGGTGGAGTTTGCTTACAATAATAGCTATCATTTGAGTATTGGTATGGCTCCTTTCAAGGCGTTGTATGGTAGGATGTGTAGATCTCTTATTGGGTGGTCTGAGCTTCAAGAACTTGACATGTTTTGTCTGAATTTGGTATATCAAGCGATGGAGAAGGTCAAGGTGATTCGAGATAGGCTTAAAGCTGTGTAAAGTCGCTAAAAGTCCTATGCAGAAGTTAGGCATAGAGACTTGGAGTTTAAGGTCAGGGATAGGGTTTTTTCAAGGTATCTTACATGAAGGGAGTGGTGTGGTTTGGAAAAAAAGGGAAGCTTAGTCCTCGGTTTATTGGTCCTTACGTGATTTTGTGAGGAGTTGGAAATATTGCTTAGGAGTTGGAGTTTCCATCTAGCTTAAGTTTGGTTCATGTGGTCTTTCAATTTTCTATGTTGATAAAGTGTCTTGGTGATCCTTCTTTTGTTGTTTCCTATAAAGAATTGGGTATTTTGGATTCTCTATCTTATGAAGAGGTCCTGATTGAGATATTAGATAGGCAAGTTTATCAGTTGTGGACCTAGGATGTGTCTTTCGTTAACATTTTATGGCAGAACTATAAGGTGGAAGAAGCTACTTGGGAAGTGGAAGAGGACATGAAGTCTAAGTATCTGTACTTATTTTTTTCTTCTGGGATTCGTACAAAAGGTATATGTCTTGAACACATCTTTATTTTTCAAGTTTGTTAAAGAAAAGATTTTTATCTTTGCATATTTGTTTTCAAACTTTGTTAAAGGGATGTTTGATAATGCAAATGACTTTATGTGTGGTTACCCCTACCTTATCCATCATTCGGGGGTGAATGTTCCTAATAGGGGAGATGGAAATATCATGGGTTTTGTCCCTTTGAAAATTTCCTGGAATTTTGTTCTCTAGACCTAATACGACTCGTGGGTACAAGCCATATGCTGAAGTATGAGTGGTATGGTCCTGTTGTATGCTGACCAATGTTAGTGGGTAAGATGGTTTTGGTCACTGGAATAGGTACAACTTAAAGGTATGAGTCATAGAGCTTAGTATGAGTCGTATCAAGGACTCGTATGGTGGGTAGTGTTCGATCCTCTTGGTATTTTATACTAGTAGGGATAAGGGTTATGGTTACGAATCATGGTGTGGTTACGACTTGGTTGGAAGAGTCATATATTGGACAATGTTTGATCCAAGGGTTGAGGCTTTGATACGAGTGGTGGATACCGTTCATATAGGATGGAACAACTTGTATGGATCAGTCATATCCCTATGATGAGTTTTTAAGGAATTTAAGTGGGGGTATTTTGGATATTTCCCTACTTACCCTAACTAGGACCCATGACTTCTAATACACCTAGGAGGTTATTTACCCTATTATTCTATTCATTAACACTTAGAAACTATTCTAAAATATCATATTAATTTCAACTTAAGGCATGGTTTATATGATTGATTTCATGGTTTTACTATTTCATGATTATGGTTTCCAACTATTATTCGGGGGTTTTGTTATTGAATGCTTGGTTATGGTTTTCTATGTTTTTAATTATACTTTTATATACATTAATGGTGGATTTGGGCAATTTTATTACAGGGTAATGGTTTAATGGTTTTTGGAATTGATTTTGGTTATATTATGCCCCCAAGGTGTTTGATAAAATGGTTATAAAGATATGTTAATTGCATTGACTTATTTTAATGGAAATCTTGCATGTTTTAAACTGGATAAAGGATTTATGCATGGTTTAAATGGTTTGAAGAGGCTAAAGTCTAATTTTTATGATTGCAGAGACCATAGAAGTCTCCCGAGTGGATTTAATATGGCAATTAGAAGGGCACCTAAGGTCCCCTTAACCTAAATAGTTTGGCTATGGATATTACTTGCAAGTAAGGGGTAGTGTGATGATACCACCAATATTGGCCTTGGTTAATAAATGATAAATGGAATGTTGGACATGGTTTTAATTAGGCATTAGTGGCGGGGTGTATATCTAAGGCCTGGAAGGTGGCTGTCCTGGGGGGGACCAAAATTGAAAACTTATATTTGTCAATATGAGGGGTCTTGATGACCATGTACATGTGTCATATTTTATATGTGGGGATGTACTAGTCATCCCATGGTATATTCCCTAGTCATACAGCAACACGCACTAGGTCCCTTTCAGTAGGGAGAGCTGAACCCATATGGCTCGTGGGTAGTTAGGACGTCAAAGGTACATAGCCCAGGTATAAAGATTTTAAATGCATGCTAAGCTTAATTCCTTTTATAGGAACTTATATATGTATGCCTGTATGCATTATGGATGGTCTCACTTGGTTTTATAACTGGCATTATTTTATCCTTATCTTGAGATTCGTGCTAGCATTCATTTACTAACCCCATTTATTGGTAGTTGTATACCCATGCTATGCAGGAATCGACCATTCTACTTCTCCTAATTGGAACGTGGATTCGGTATCGGCATTTGGAATGAAGTGGTGAGCTTGCATCCATTCAAAAGGCATCATTTCATATTATGGATTTCTTTAGATAATTTTCTTTTGATTTGGATATTGGTTTTGGCCATTGTTGGGGGCATGTCCCAACTAAATTTGTTAACTCTTTTGGATAGAGGCTTTATGGTACTTATGGGGGTTGGTATATCTAGGATCGGTATTGGTGTCGACCTAGGCATTAGAATAAGATGGGAGGCTGGCATCATCAGACATGATTTCTCACTGTTTCATCATATTATATTTTGGAATTGATTTTCATATTATATTTTAATATTCTCTTTCGTTATGGCCTATGGTTTGGTTTGGTTTGGTATGATTATGCGGTTGGTGTGGTACAGTTGGACTCGTTTGGGTCGGTCATGGTAGTGACCCTATCCCAGAGTCTTAATGAGAACAATAATGCTATCTTGTTATATGTTTAAAATTCAGCCCATCTAAGGGTGGATATCGGTGGTTGGTTGGGTAACAGAGGGTCATCCACGGTCTTGGTTAGACTTAGAATGCCTATTATGACAAGGTCCAGGGTAGGGTCATGTCATGTTCTCACGTTAGATCTTTTTTATGAATCCATGATGTTGATATTCTATTCCTCAGGCCTTGGTTAGGTATCAAATTTATTCTTTCATGCTTCAGGATCTCATGTTCTAACCTTTCAGTGACCTCTCCTTAATGTAAAAGATAGTGGTAATGAACAATTAATTAGACGGCAGAGAGTAAATGTTTCTTGTTGACAAAAGATTGTTGCATGCTTGTTGTATCTCAGGTTATGAGTATGAAGGATGATTGAGGTAGAGCTTTTGATATATGTCATAATTAGACAAGAATTCTATGTGTGTTTTATTAGGGATAGTGCAAGGAAGTTATTATTGATAGAGGTATTAGAGAATATGAAAAAGATGTTTTATGGGTATTTGTTTAGAAGTTCATATGTGGTTATGAAGATAGGCTTTAATGTCTGTTTGTATATATGTGGATAAATGCATTGGGCATTACTGAATTCCTAGTAATAGATTAAATTTAGTTTTGGTAGTGGAAAGATGAATTATTCTTGAGATGCAAGTTGTGAACATGCAAGGGTATTGAATTCATGATTCAAACTAGTATTACAGTGTTATGTTTGACTTTGTATATTCTAGTAGGCTTGAACATAGTGAGAGAATTGAATTCAGCTCAGACTCCAGTAAATAGAGTCATCAGTGCCTATGTGAAGATTTTAAGTAGCCTTAAGAGATGTGTAGCATTAAAATGGAATGTATAGTTGAGGTCGTATTTGAGGAGTATGTCTCATCTTGAAAGTAGCGGTTACATAGTTTAAGGCATAACAATTCTATCCTTGCTTGTGTTTTGTAGGCCTATGTTCCTGGTAACAGAATTATAGCCATGTTGCGATTCCTTATTGAAATATCTTATTCAGATCATGCCGAAGATTATTTTCTCCCTAATGTTATTAGAACTTCTTAGAAATAGCATTGAAGAAATACTTTAGTTGAATATAAGCTTTTAGCATAATTCAGTCTGCATAGCCAACAAATCAGTTAAGCAGTCAGACAAGCAAGTTCCTATGGTTTTCTATCTTTCCTATCATGAGGTAAGTCATTCATGTTTATGGAAGTTATAAGTTCAGCTTAGTCCATGAATCTTGTCTACAATTCAGATAGTGATAATTCAGTTCTCAAGTTTTCAGAGCATGATTTTAGTTTTTCAAGTATTCCAGCTCAGACAGTGTAATATCCTTTGTACAACTTTGGTCTCATTATCTCATGATTCGTGCTTACATCGCATCATTTATAACTTCACAGTTCTATATATATTATTGTATCATGAACATTTTAAGTGAGTTCTAATCTCTCAGCATGAATCAGCTCCTTGCAGTCAATAGAGTAAAGTCAGCTCAAAAATCAGTTTCATGATGAATGTTATAATGTTTCAGCCTAGCCACTTCCTTCATTAACAGCCATGTCATGTTTACAATATTCAATACTTTTAAGACTTCAACGAGTTCCTATCCATCATTCAAGGACGAATGATTCCAAGAGGGAGATAATGTAACACCCCGTATTTTTTGGCTAGACTTTGAAGTATCATTCTTATGTTTGTAAACTATAATCCCATGGTTTAATTTTAAATTAATGTGTAATGATCTTTATCCTTGTGTGTGAAGTGATTTCGAGGCGAAAAATGTTTATTGGAATCACTTAGAACAATGTTGAGCTAAAAGCCTTTGATTTGTCCAAAGTTTGGTATTCAATTCTACAAGGGTCAAATTTAAACGTGTATAACTTTTGATATACGTATAATTTTGCATCTCAAGACCCACTAAATTTTAGATAATTGAGTCAGCTTTCCAGCGATACCAAATTTACCTTAATCTGATACCTAAGTAAAAATTTATGGATTTTTCCGTGAGAGGAAGTAAGGGAAGGCGAAATGCCAGTGCCGCTTGGGTCAGTCCGCCGGGATTAAGGGGCACCGTGGGGGTTAGTCTACCGGGATAATGGGGGCGATGCCTGGTCAATTCCTTCACTGTTTAATATTCTTAAGGATTAAGGGTACTTTTGTCCTTTACCCTCAACCCCAATCATCCAAGGCATGAATTATAACACCAAAAGGGCATTATTTTCCTATCTTTCTCAAAATTTCTAATGTAAAAACCCTTCCCTTCCCCCCATTGATCTGAGGTGGTTTTATACACTTTGGTATCCTTATTCTAGATTATTTTTCCTTGTTTTGAGGATAACTTGAGATATTAAGGTGTTAATGTTGATGTAAATAAGCATTTATGTGTCAAAAGACGTGATTACAATGTTCAAAGTGTTTTCCAAACAAGTTTGTACTTAATTGAGTCATTTAGAGATCAACCGAGAAAACTAGTTTTACTAGCTTGAGCTAGGTGTGTGGCTAGTTTGTTTCATTGGATTCTATTGTGTAAAAAGGGTTCCAAATTGTTTGTTGGTGAAATTATATATGGAACAACTTGTTGGTGATGTGCAAAGTTCAAATTGATTAAGCCAAGAGTCGAAACATAAAGTTGTAGAGCATGGGAACTAGTCTTATGTTAGCTTGTGTTTTTGATTCATCGTTGAGGATATTGTGTTGTATGATCTCTAATATATGGTGTGTGATTATGCAGGAAGACTTGTAAGTAGATTAAGGTGATACATTGATGATATACAGTTTACAAATAAAAGTGGAAACAACACTACAAGGTATGGATGAGAGGAAGAACGTTCAACACTTAACCAAAATTGTGGAAGAAAATACCAGTGGAGCAACGTAATAAAGGGGCGACACATTGGTTAGTTGACTTAATAATCCAATGCAACGCATTGGTTAGTTGGATTGATTACATGATGCGATGCGTTGGCTAGTTAGGTTAAGTATGCAACGCGATGCGTTAGCAATTCAACCACGGCCAAAAGTTTAATTCTTGTCCTACACGGCTTGGGTTTACATCTTATACTATAAATAGATCATCTTACACGTTTGTAATCATCTGGGACATCTTTAAAAGACATTGAACAATTGTGGAGGCTGCTGCACTTCAACTTTTAGGTTTACATTATTCCTTTAGCTTTCTTTTAGATTATATCATGTATTTAACCTTTTGGATCATGATTATGACTATGAGTTTATAGAAGCCTCCTTTCTAGGGTTAAAGCCAAGAACATGAGTATTATTGTTTTGAATTGATTTCGTCTAAATGGATTATCATATTTTGTTGCTTGTTCATCTTTGTTTTAACTATTTACCCTTAAAATACATATATTGTTGACCTTGTGATCTCGGGAGAGGGAATAGGGAGATAGAACATGGGGATGAATAAAGTATGGTTTTTCTTCTCTTATGAAATAAAGAATTTGAATTAGCATCTAGGATAGGGATGTACCTAGAAGCCTTACTTGATTCAAATGTAGGATGATAGCTAAAAGAACTTAATTAGATTATTTCATTCCCACTCAACGATGTAGTTGTAATGTCCAAGTTAGGCAAACGGATAGAGGTCGGGAGACCATGATCATGCAATTAACCCTACGAATCAACAACCAAGATAAACAAGTTAACGAATGAAGTCCAATAACATAGTATGATTGTTTGAAGTGCTTTAACCCTGGGTTTTCTCCTATTGATTGTCTCAAGACCTTTATTTTACGCATTGTTTACTTTACAAACAATTTACAATATTCAAAACTCTATTTTGGTTACTCTTGCATCAATTCAATCTAAATTATGAAATGAAGTCGAATAGTTGTTAGAACAAGTCCCTGTGGGATCGATATTAGACTTTCTTGAAGGCCACTATATTACTTGGTAGACCACATACACTTGCGTGTGCGCTTAGGTGCTATCAAGTTTTTTGGTACCATTCCGGGGACTGGTAATTTAGCAATTGTTTTGTCTTTAGTTTGGCTTTTTAGATTTCTTTGGTGTTTTTATGCTTGGTCTTAGATGTGTATTGGCAGGAGACAGGTTTACAAAGTAGTAAGCTGGAAAGGGATCTAGAGTTGGTTGAACCAACCTCCGAACCTGAGCAACTTTTCCATCAATGAAAGAGAGAAACAATCCTTCTCCCCCGTATTCCTCAAATCACAGAACATCAAGAAAATCCTTCTCTAATGGATGAGGAACAGGCAACCTATAGGATAGTCAGAGAAATGGCAACCCCACTTCCTACCAATTTGACCTTCCTATTTCAGAAGCCAGCAACTAGAGGCAATTTCGAGCTTAATCATAATATGGTACAACTTTTGATTAACAGTGGATAGTTCACAGGGCTTTCACATGAAGATCCAGAGGTCCACTTGCAAAATTTTCTAGAAATCAGTGACACCTTCATTACTACGGGGGTGAATGAAGATTATGTAAAGATGATTTTTTCCCCTTTTCACTCTTGGGGGAAGCAAAAAAGTGGTTGAATGCAGATCTGGCAAATTCAATCACATCATGGGACGACATGGCTCGAAAATTCCTTATCTAGTTTTTCCTGGAAAGACTGCGAGACTTTATAGTGAGATAGTGTGCTTCAAACAAAAGTCAGATGAGAATCTATACCATGCTTGGGAGTTCTTCAAGGCACGTCTTTCGGACTATCCACACCATCAACAATCCAATAAGGTACTTGATAATATTTTTGTAGAGGGTCTTGATCACACTACAAAAATATTGCTAGATTCAGCTTCAGGTGGTCAAGATCTTGAGATAACATATGATGAGCTGTACAGTTTATTGAACCGCATAACTTAAGGAAATCTAAAATGGCATTCAGATTTGGGGAGCGCTACAAAAAGAGTTGCAGGTGTATTAGAGGTTGACCAATTCATTGCCATATCTGTTCAGATATCTGTATTGAAAAATCAAATAAGCATCTAAAGTTGGGAGCAGAACAACTTGCAACCACAACAAATGCAATCCAACAAGCTACAATTTGGTATGAAGTTTTCGGTAATAGTGTCCATTCATAAGCTATGTGTGCTACAAATCTGAAATCGGTAATGTATGTAGGTAATGTTCAAAGGCCTAATTATGGTAACGCCTACAACATGAAGTGGCAGACTCAACCGCCAATTTAGACATGGAATACCTCAGAGCAATAGGCTCTACCAAATTAGTCAACTAGCAATATTGAGGAGATGATGAAACAACTCTTTGCTGGTCAAGCAAAAATGGCTATGGATATGAAAAGTCACAGGTAGAATTAAAAAATTAGCAAGTGGCCACAAGAATCTTAGAGTTGAAGTTGGGGTAGTTACAAGTGACACTGAATACCAGGCCTCAAGGTGGTTTTCCAGCAAATACTAAAAATCCAAAACAAGTAATGAAAATCACTTTAAAGAGTGGTAAAGAGTTTAACGAAGAACCTCTAAAGGCAACTAAGGAGGTATATACATATTTGACCCCTCTATAGGTATTCAAAAAAGTTGCTAAAAATTTGAAGAAGTCTGAGTATTCAAAAGAAAAAATTTCTGCAGAAGTGGAGAGCCAGATGTCGCAACTTCCTTTCCCTCACAAACATAGAAAAGCAAAAGAGGATTCATGTTTTAAGAACTTCTTTGACACGTTCAGAGAGTTTCACATTAACTTTCCTCTTTTAGATGTTTTGCAGGGTATGCCAAAGTACACCAAGTACTTGAAGGATGTGGTTGAAAATAAGGTAAAACTATAGGATGTGATGGTGGTATTACACACTGAGGTGTGTGGATCGGTGGTAACACAGAAGATTCCCAAGAAGCTTAAGGACCCAGGGAAGTCACTCTCTCCATTCAGATTGGGAATAATGAAGTGGTCCACACCTTGAGTGATTTAGGGGCAAGTGTCAACTTGATGCCCCTTTCTTTGTTCAATACATTGGGCTTGGGTAAGCCTAGACCGAGCTCGGTGCTATCACAGTTGGTAAAGAGGAGCATAGTCCATCTTGAAGGAGTAATAGAGGATATCCCATAAAGGTTGGTAAATTCATTATTCCTGCTGGCTTTATTGTTCTAAATTCTTAGGCAGATGAATAGGTATGAATAATCTTAGGGCATCCATTTTTAGTGATAGGAGGAGCATTGTTTGATGTTAGAGAAGGCACGCTTATGATGAGGTTAGAGGATGAAGAGGTGGTATTTAAAGTTTATAAATCTCTAAACACATTATCTCATTATAAATATTTATGTATGAGCAGTATTTTTGAAGGGGACAAATATGGGGTGGTTAGTCCACCAAAGACCTCTTCAGAATGCCTCATTGAGCTACCTAAGCTACCACAACCACCACGGCCTGATAGAATGCCAATTGATGAGCTTGAAAAGGCTAGTGTTGAAAAACTTGGTACTTTGGAGCGTTCACACCCAAGGGGTTAAAAATAATAAGAAGATGGAGACCAAGTGTGAGAAAGAGAAGGAAAAAGAACAATTAAGCCATAGTTGGGTCGTGTAATGACACTGAATTAGGCGTTGCTTGGGAGGCAATCCAAGTTAAGTAGATATATTTTATTTTTAATTTTTTTAATTTTTACTTCATGTAGTTTTTGTTTTGTTGAGTCATAGGTTGATGGGAAGTTTTAGTATCGAAAACCTGAGCTAAGGAGCATGGCGGAGACTAAGTGTGGGGTTCCCGGACCCTCTTGAAATTTAAAGATGCTACTCGCTAGGCCTAGAGGCCTCAAGGAGTATTTTCATCTCTTACTTTTAAGTTCACTTTGGGGACAAAGTAGATTTTTAATTGTAGGGTGGGGAAATTCCTACTTTTGACTCAATTTTTTAAATTTTTTGTGTTAGATATTTGAGTTTGTGCTATTTTTGATTGCATGGTGCAAGTGTTTTAGTTGTATAAGCATGTTGATTTGTGCGGATTACTACTCGTGAGGCTCTTAGACTCATGTTTGGGACTCTTGTACTTGTGACTTAATTAGTGAATTCATGATATTGTTGGTTGAGAGTCTATGATGACCCTATGTGAGTCAAGAATGTTCCATGTGTGGTTAAGTTTCTTCGTATATTCATTGTTGCATATGATGTCTAGAACTTGCCTGGTGTGTGTGTAAAGCGAAATAAAGAATCTGAGCTTAGAAGATGATTTAGGCATTTGCTTAATAACCTTTTTTTATGCCTTCGTTTGACCTACCCTTTGTGCTAGTTAGCCTTGTTAAGCCTTTAGATTTTTCTTTGGTAGCCTCATATGTAGACTAATACCTTCTTTTATAGACCTAAATTTGATCTGAAAAGCTCATAAGCACTTTAATATAAAATTGAGTAAGTAAGGAGTTTGAAAAATAAGAGGAGAAAAGGTGAAATTGAGGCCCCTGAGTGTTAGCTATTAGTGTGTACAATTATTGTGGTTGGGAGTAGCAAAGTTATTTGAACAAAAAGTTCCATGTTTAGTCCATGCATGTTACAATGAACTTGTTTTGGCCCTAGTCCTTCTTGGACATTGGGAACCTCAACTAAGGCAAAGAGCTTAAGTTGAGGGTGGCTATCATAGGGGTGCGTGGCATAATATGGGTACAAAAAAGGGAAAAATTAAAAGAATTGCATACTCTCACCAAAGTGTTTGTAAATGAGATTAAGAAGATAGGGTGAAAAACAAATGAATGAGGTTGACAAGAATGGTGTAATTTGGTTGTTGGAAATTCATTTTAATTGTAAAAAGTGATGTATTAAAGCGCTTAGGGAAGATAGTCACTATTATTCCAAAATAGTTCCTACCCATCCCTTTGCCTTCATTACAACTCAAAAAGACCTATTTGATCCAAAGATTAGTATTCTTACAATAGTGGAGTATGACACTAAGGAAAAGAATATGGTTCATTCAATGAAACTTGTGAATTCTTTTGTGAGAGTGAGCGAAATTTGATTCTTGTAAACATTATAAATTATATCATTGTGAGTTATTTTGGGTAACTCTCTTTTTGTGTGAGGGAACATGTTTGGTGAATGTTTGGTGATTTATATGATTTCTTATATTGAGAAATATGCATGATTTTTCCACTTATTGAGTCAATTCTTGAGGCTAGGTGTCTTGAAGTATTGTTCTTAAGATTTCAATCGTATATAACATGATTAGTATTGTAAACTTGAATTTTGTGTAATCATTGTAGTATTAGCTTGAGTGAATTTATAGTAAGATAAATGTAGAGTCACCTTATCTTTTGATGCTTAGGATAAAAAGTTGTTCGAGGACAAACAAGGGTTTAAGTGTGGGGTGATGATTTGAGGTGGTTTTATACACTTCGGTATCTTTATTCTAGAGTATTTCCCTTTGCTTTGAGGATAAATTGAGTTCTTAAGGTTTTAATTTTGGTGTAAATAAGCATTTAAGTGCCAAAATATGTGATTACAATGTACAAAGTGTTTTCCAAACAAGTTTGTTCTTACTTGAGTCATTTAGAGTTCAATCCAGAAAACTAGTTTTACTAGCTTGAGCTAGGTGTGTGTCTAGTTGTTATCATTGGATTCTATTGTTTAAAATGGTTACAAATGGTTTGTATGTGTAATTATATATGGAACAACTTGTTGGTGATGTGCAAAGTTCAAATTTATTAAGCCAAGAGTCAAAACATAAAGTTGAAGAGCATGGGAACTAGCCTTGTGTTAGCTTGTGTTTTTGATTCATTATTGAGGATATTGTATTGTATGATCTCTAATATGTGTAGTGTGATTATGGAGGAAGCCTTGTGATTTGATTAAGGTGATATATTGATGATATACAGGCTGGAAATATAAGTGGAAACAATACTACAAGGCATGGATGAGAGGAAGAACGTTCAACACTCAACAAAAATTGTGGAAGCAAATTCCAGTGGAGCAACGCAATATAGGTGCTACGCGTTGGTTAGTTGACTTGATTATCCAAAGTAATGTGTTATTTATTTAGTTTTATTACATGACACGACACGTTTTCTAGTTGGGTTAAATATGCAATGTAGCACGTTGGCAATTTCAAACATGACCAAAAGTTGAATTCTTGTCCTACACGGCTTGGGTTTACATATTATACTATAAATAGATCATCTTACACATTTGTAATGATATGGGACATCTTGGAACGAGATTAAATAATTGTGGAGGCTGTTGTACTTCAACTTTAAGGTTTTACATTATTCCTTTAGCTTTTTTTTTGATTATATCATGTATTCAACCTTTTGGATCACGATTATGACTATGAGTGGATAGGAACCTCCTTTTTGGGGTTAACGTCAAGAACATGAGTATTATTATTTTGAATTGATTTCATCTAAATGGCTTATAATAATCAGTTGTTTGTTTATCTTTGTTTTAACTATTTTATGGATTGATCACCCGTGAAATACATATATTGTTGACCTTGTGATATCAGCAGAGGGAATAAAGAGATAGAACATGGGGATGAACAAAGTATGGTTTTTATTCTTTTATGAAAGAAAGAATTTAAATTAGCATCTAGGATAGGGATGTACCTAGAAGCCTTATTTAATTCAAATGTAGGATGATAGATAAAAGAACTTAATTGGATTATTACATCCCCACTCAATGATGCAGTCATAATATCTAAATTAGGTAAACAAATAGAGGTTGGGAAACCATGATCATGCAATTAACCCTACGAATTAACAACCAAGATAAGCAAGTTGACGAATGAAGTTCAATAACATAGTATGATTGTTTGAAGTGCTTTAATCTTGGGCTTTCTCCTATTGATTATCTCAAGACCTTTATTTTACGCATTTTTTACTTTACTTGCAATTTACAATATTCAAAACTCTATTTTGGTTACTCTTGTATCAATTGAATCTAAATTGTGAACTGAAGTTGAATAATTGTTGGAACAATTCCTTGTGGGATCGATATTCGGCTTTCTTGAAGGCCACTATATTAGTTGGTAGACCATGTACACTTACGTGTTCGCTTGGGAATTTCCACCCATGAAAAAGTTTAAGATTTTTCTCTCAACAACACAAGGATTCAATCTTTAGTTTTAAGATTTCTTCAAAAATCCATCTAATTAAGGTATGTAGGAGTTAATCCATGGGTCCCCTTTACCCATGGAGCCCAAGAACCCTTTTTGATTTTAAATTATGAGCTTTACATATTTAAGTTAAAATATCTCCATGAATATCTTGTTAATTCAATTTCAAGTTATGATTATAATCGCATTCAAGTGGAATGAGTCATATCATGTTTTGAATGTTGCAAGTTATGAATATAGCCATGATATCCTATTATTTCCTCATATTTAAGATATTCTCATGTGTAAGTTTGTAATTTTCACATGTTTGATGAAATGCCTATGTTTGGGTCTTTGAGCCATAATCACTTAATATGGTATTTCTAGTCTGATATCATATTTTATACTCAGTTAGTGTTGGTGGGTTATGAACACCCGATACTTATGTAATTTGCATAAATTCAGCCTTTCAAGTAATCAAATAGTTAATTCATGAATCTTATCAGCATACTCAGATATTCATAATGAGCATTATCAGTCTATATGTTAATAATTACCATAGAATCTGTATACACTATTATTTTTAGAATACCATGACCTGAGATTATCAGTTATAAATTATCATTACATGCACTAGTAAGCGTTTCAGTGTCTTTTAGTTGGGAGTAGGATTTAGCACCGAGTAAACCTTGGGATGAGGGCTCACCTACCAATAGAGGGTGTGACCTTTAGTAGCAGTCCTTGAGTTCTAGAACTACGTAGCTAGCGTTGGTTAGAGATGTCAACCTGCCAGTTGAGGATTGACAAGGTGTTTACCTGTAAGTTGAGGGTGACACATATCTCATTAGAGCACCTGCCAGTTAAGGGTGACTCATTAGTCCTTCGGAACACCAATTTAGTGGATCCACAAAGCCAGTGTTAGTACCCTTAGCATGATACGACACCCTTCCAACTAGGGTTACAGGTTGGACCTCGATTAGCATAGATTGGGTCATGTCGGTAATATGATACCTCGCATAGTTTTAGTTATTATTTAATGTATTTTTAGTTTAGGTTTTCTTGACCAAGTGTAGAAACTTTTAGATATTTAGTTATATAGATTTCATTCATTGAGAATTATAGATTGTCTTAGTGACATAACAAATATACACTTAGTCTTGCATTCTCAGATATTATAGTCTTCACGTATTCATGCTTAGTTATCTTATGTTGTTCACTTAGTCCTTATCTCATATTCACAGTACTTCACTGTTTTAGTCAAGTTATTTAGACTAATTATAGTTTAGTTTTACATGACCAGTATTTAGTTATTAGTTAATCAGTATACTGATACTAGCTAATCGGTATCCAGATACTAGTTATTTAGTATTCAGCTATCAGTCATTCAGTTAATCAGATCATCTTAGTTTATTTTTTTGTTTGGTTTTGTATGCTTATGCATTCATGCTCAGTATATTTGTATATTCAGATCCTCAAGTTATGTTAGTTTCCATTACATAGTTTCAGACCAAATATTGATACAGTATCTATGTTTTACTATTTTCCAGCTTCAGTTCTACTTATTTTACGAAATAAAAGCTTTAAAAAACTAAGTGTAGTGACTCACTAGCTTATCAGATTTTATTGGTTAATCATGTTTTAAGATATATCAGTTTTCTACTTATTTCCATCTCTTGGTGAGTCTACTTACACTTAGCATGCATGTTTAAGATTACGCATGAACTCAGTTTTACTTATTGCGTTCACCCCCACTTACTTAGTATATTCCATAAGTACTGATATATATATAAGTCTATGTGGCTACATTGTTTAATAATGTAGGTACCAGTTATAGCCCAAACATCATGATTAGATGGTTGCAGTTTCCAGCTAGTAGGTGAAAAGTTCTACTATCTCGGGGACTCCAGTCAGATATTTATCATGTACTTTATTTTTATTATTATTCATATGTATTGATCAGTATAGCTGGAGGCATGTCCTATCTATCTATAGTCAGTATAGTAGAGGCTTCATAGATGCCAGTCATGTGAATTTTAGTTTCTCTTAAGATTTATCATATTATAAAATTTATTAGTTTCATACTTATTCAAATTTCATTATGCTTATGTTTCCACACAGTAAAACTAGCTATTTAATACATATTAAATCAGTTGCTCAAGTTTCATGCCAGTTCATGGGTTAGCTTTGGATCACTTGTGGTTCCAAGCACCGTATTATGACTAGGGGTAGCCTCGGGTCGTAACACATTTTTTTTGTGATTTCACAGGCAGATATTTTGTAGTATTCTTCTTTGCTCACTACACAAAGGAGTAAACTTATATCTGTTGCATTAGTTTGAATTACCTTTTGTTGTTCCTTGGTGACTTCAAATTTTTCCATGTCCTCCACATTAGTACTGCTTGATTCCTTGTTCTTCTATTTTTTTTGAGTCCTGGAATGGGCTTTGGCCCCTTCTTAATGACAACACATGCCTGGAAGTGATTTGATAGAACAAAGATTTTAAATCTGTTCTTCCAATAGTAGTGCTTTCTATTGAAGTATGGTGTCCTTGGGGAAGAGTGGCCATCCTGAAGAAGAGCTTATGGAATCTGATAGTGTGCCATTGGATCTTTTTCTCATGTGTGGTTAAGTAACACTATTAGTGTGACCTACTCTGATACTAATTAAAAATCAAAATGAGGAGGGATAATTGAAATTTCCTTGAGTCGGCTAGTTAGTCTTGATAGTCGACTTACCTGCAAACAAATACACTTCAATAGAATAGATTTAAAATTAAATATGCATATAAATAAATACATAAGAAAACACAATGATTTATCCTAGTTCAGAACACCAATGTTGTGCCTACTTCTAGTCAAACGGGTTTCAAGGGTTTTCTTTAAATCCTTCAAAGTAGATCCAGAATACAAATGTAGAATACAAGTTCTGAAACTTATTTTGATGTTCAAATCTTGTGACACAACTTCAACTAATATAGCTAAGTTCACTTGATCTTTCTTTTATGACTATTGTAAACAAGACGAGTACAAAGTTTTTAACAAGACTAACATTGAGACATACTAAGATTTTTTATGAATTCGCACAAGTCTTCAAGCTTCAGTCTTTTTTTTTTTATATTATTTGGTTGATACTACTGTGCTGTTTCAAAGGAAACCCAAGGGATTCCTTCTCAATCAAGGATTTGATTTGTCTCCTTAATTGAGGGTAATACATCCATATCAGGTAGGTCCATATATGCTAGGCTGCTTGCCTTTAATCACTACCATTCATGTCCATATTAGATATGTCTGTGAACAGGGTGTGATTTTCTTTCCATGTTGCTTTGTGATCTTATTGATTTAGTTTTTAGTATCTTGGGATCTGATGGGATCTTTTGAGAGATTTCTCAATGATGCCGTATCCAAGATTCTGAGTATTTCCATAATGATCTACTATTGACTTGATTTTCCTTCTTGTGGTATCATGAAAATTAGCAATAGATTAGTTTGTCATTATTAAAATATTACTTTGATATAGGAGGATAACATAACCCCCATGGGTCCTACCTCAGGAGCACAGCTAAGTAGGTGTATACGGAGGTCTTGCGAGAACCTCGTGCATCACATCAGCATCATCATCTTTATTGGATTTCATACCTTGTGTACATTTTGTGCTGTATTTTCATGCTTAATTTTATGTCTATCTATTTTTTCTTTCTCGTACTTGTATTTGGTATATGTTTATATTTTAGAATTGCTAGTGGAGACAGTGTGGGCTACTATTTGGGACATTTTCTGATTGTAGGTGACATGCCATAGTGTGTATGTTATATACTTTATTTTCTTCTTTTCTCAGCTAACCTATGATGCCTACTGAGTACAAGTGGATCATACTCATCCCTACTACACCATTTCGGTGCAGATCTAGGTATGAGTGCATTGCACATAACTACTTCGGGTGATGTTTAGAGTATTTTCAAGGTAGTGGTCGGTCTATGCTTCTAGATTTTGATCTACTATCTCCTCTTGTTTAGTTTATGTCTTATTTTTGTATTCAGAGATAGATTATATTCCTTTTGGACTATCAATTTTATATTTTGACTTTGAGATGTACTTAGTTGGTTCTTACACCATGACATCAAATTTTTGGGATGATTTTTGATATTATTATTATGTAATTTTTGATATTATTTGTATGTGTGGTTGAACTTCGTTCCAAAAGTCCTTTGGTTTTGGGATTGTTTTCTTATTTCATATCAGTTTGGGTGATAGGATTACTTGTCAAGGATTGCCACAACAAATGTCATCATGATCCTTATCTTTTGGGCCATGATAGTTTTCCAACTTGGTAGAGTCAATTCTTTAGGATAGAAACTTTTGAAGTCGTGTTCATATAGAATGTAAAATGCTTGTTGTAGAACTTACTAGTCATATAGTTGTTGTACTTCTAGCTTGAGTGTCTTATATTTGGTGGTGATGTTAGACTATCCCTTGATGGTTCTTGATATAAAGAGTTTTTTGAGATCGAACAAGGCTTTAAGTGTGGAGTGGTGATCTTCGGCATATTTATACACATAAGTGTCATTATCTATGCACACTTAGCTTAGTTTTGAGTATTTATTGATGTGATTAATGAGTTATTAAGGTGTAATTGTGTATTTATATTTTAAATAACATGTTTATAGTGCTTATGGTTCTTTCGAAACAAGTCAAGACTCAAAATGATCAAATAGAATTTAGACGTGAAAGCTAGTTGTCTTAGCTTGAGCTATGATTGTTTTAGTGTACTTCAATGATCTCTATTGTATTTTATGAGCTACTGTTTGTTATATTTTGTTATAGGATACCACTGGAGGTGTTTTATAAGCTGATTCCAGACTACAAATAATTCCCAATTAGTGGTGAAACAAGGTCCAAACATACATTAAGATGTGATCTAAAACAGAGCAAATCCCACCTTGTTGGGAGTGCCTTGCACAGCACCCCCCAAATCTGTATATGGGGTGGGCTCCTTACCCCTATGGATACTCATCACTTCCTTATACTTTCTTTGGGTGGGGTACACACCCCCAAAGGCTGGCCTTAGGCCTTGCGGCGCGAGGCAACTCCCGGGGTGTCAAAAACATGATTTTTATGCCCTTTAAGTGAGGGACAATGTTGTCAATGCATATATTTCGTGTTGTTCTACCCATGGAATAACTAAAAAGGGAGAACTTAGTTCTTTGGATCAAAACATGAACTGGAGAGGAGACACGACATCAAGGGGCTCGACCTAGGGTTCTTTGTTCTTTAACTTTACTTTCTTGTAGTTTTACTTTATGAAATTATCTATGGTGATTCCTTATAAGTCAATGAGTGGATAAAAACCCTAATTCTAGGGTTGAGTCTACAAATATGAATACTTAGTGTTAAATTAAGTAAGTTTAATGTTGATTATCATAATTGTGTTTTTATGTGTTCTTATTACTACCATTCTATTGACTCACGACCTCTAGAATACATTTATATTTCTATTGCGAGCCCAAAAGAAGGAGAATTATATTAGAACATGGAATATATGGAGTGGGTTTTTATCCTTTAAATTAATTAAAGATAGGATTCACGGTTAGGATAGGAATATACTAATTCGCTCCCTTTAGTTCAAATACGGGATGAAATACAAATGTGTTTGAATTAGTTCTCACATCCCTTCTTAGTGATGTAGGCGTAGGGATAATTTAGATAAAATATTAGAGGCTTGTAAGAATATAATCATGTTATTCTTGTGACTCAACAACAATGATAATTAACTTAACCAACGAGATTATATAACTTAGTAGGATTGTTCCAATTAACTTGAAATTGGATATCTCCATATTATTATTTCAAACACGTTAGGTTCTTGTTATTGTTTATTGTTACTTTTAAATTTCCAAAACTTAAATTCTCTTAGGTTACAACCAACATTTGTTTAATCTTATTAGTAATGCCAGAATTGTAATGATTGCTAAACACTAATTCCCTGTGGGTTTGATATTTGGCTCTAAAAGGCCACTTTATTACTTGTACGACCACATACAATTGCATGTGCATTAGGATGCAACAATACCTATTTTTGGTATGGAAAAATATATATTGGATTAATGAATGAACTACAAGATTTTAGACTCTATTTGGTTAAATGTGCACTCCTAAATGACTACTCAAATTTAATGAATATGGCTGATAATGCTTACTTGAATAAGCTAGGGATTGGTAAAATGATATAATTTATGGAACCAATGATTCATATCTACTTGTGATTTAGTGTGTTAAAGTATGATTGTTGTTTACATGTATTTGATAACTTGAGTTGACCAAGTATTTGGGTGGTTGTCTATTATTGCAATGAATCTTAAGGAATGTAATTAATATATGATATGCTAAGTTTTAATCACATATAATGGTGTTATTAATAGCTTTTTTATTGTACAAGTATGATTGCTTATTCTTATTGTGGTTGTGATTGTTATGATATCAGTTATTATAATGGGATGTGGCTGAAGTTAGACATCTTCATGGAGTTGGTTAATATGATTCATTGGTTGGCTCAGGTACCATACCGGTACAGTACACGGATAAGTGCTCATCCACTACAGGTCATGACTAATGGGAAACCATAAATCCCTTAGAATGTATATACAAGGTACATATGAGCGTGATGGTTCCTTGAGTGGACCAGGAATATGATTATTGTTGTTATTATTGTTTATATTGGTTCCATGTGAAGACAAAATTATATCGTGGTTATTGTTGTGGGTTTCTTGAGTGAACTAGATTACATTGTCGCTTGATATATTTAGGATTCTTGTGTGGTTCAGTTGCTTGTCATATATTTTGGGATTCTTATTATTACAGTCATGGTTTATTGACTTAGATTTTATTAGAGTTATGGTTTGTTGACTTGGATATGGTTAGATTCATGGTTAGTTGACTTGGATATTGTTAGAGTCAGGGTTGTTGATTTTATTCTTCCTAATTTGGTCATGATTTGACTTGACTTGTACTTGACATTACATTGTAATGTTACCTGAAAAGCTTAAGTGTAATAAAATTATGGTATATATCATAATGCACGTTTATAGTTTTATTTGTTACAAGGTGATAATTATTAATCATACCATGATTAATGAGTATTGGGATCAAATAAGTGAGAGCCAATTTCTTTCTTGGTATGTACTATGGGTAGAACTTTGAGAAACATTTCTGGGAATTCATTAACCACTAGAATTGACTGAAGAGTTAGGATCTCAGACTTTGAATCCTTAACCCAACTAAGATGATAGATACACCCTTTGGAAATTATTTTTTTGGCCTTAAGATAAAACACAAACCGACCTATAGGCATCGTGGTACTATCTTTCTACTTAAAGACTAGTTTATTTGGAAAATAAAATTGGACTACACTATTTCCACAATTAACGATGGTATGAAAATGATGTAGACAATCCATTCCAAGAATGACATAAAAATTAGTCATATCTAACTCTACAAGATCAACTAAGGTGACTTTTTAACAAAAATATGATAAGGAAATTTCTTTATAACTGACTGACTATGACAATCATGTAATACCCTGAGACTCTAACCAATAGTGCAACCATGACTCAAGCTCATGAGAAGTAAATTATAGTGCTTTGGTTGTTTTCTGATCAAGGGTGATGTATATTAAGGCCTCAAAGATGTCCTAGCAATTAGGTGAATCAAAACATTCCTTACTGATTGAATTCTTGGGAAGGATATTGTCATATTCATCCATAAATATTCAAGATTTCTTCAAGAATCAAGTTCCTCATAGTGTGGGCCTTGAGAATCATTTATTACAAGTGCGGATGGAGTCTCAAGCACTAGAATTCATCCAATTTAAAAGATTAAGGTATGTGGGGTTTTGAACAAGAGCAATTCTTTCGTTCTTATGTCTAAAGCTTTGATTTCTGTCATGGATTTATATGATTTTTCAAGTGGGTTTATACCCAAATTACTTCATCATGAGATTATGAGAATATAAATTGTTCAAGCTTTCTTATACATGATTATTTTGCTATTCCCAAGTTATGAATTGATATTTAATATTGTAAATTTCATATTTCTACCATGAGTTGATATTTCAAGTGCCTTCAAGATATGTGTCAAGCTTTAATTTTCCTTATGACAAACTGGATATTGAGTATATTTATTCATGAGATTGAGTTGTTACAATGAGTCTTGATATTTCCTCAAAGTTATTGATGTTGTCATGATTTAATGAATTGATACATTTTGATATTGAGAAAGATTGATTTGATTTGAGTCGAGTTAGGAATCCACAAATTGATTATGATTTGATAAATGAGAAAGAGATTTGATTTGGTCTTCATGATAGACCCTTGTAATGTTTGTGGTGGATTTCCTAACGCGTTCTGAGCTTGTGTCTGGGAGTAGTATTTAGCACTGAGTGAGAAATATGGTATTTCTCCAAAACTATATGCCACTGTAGAATTGATATTGATAATTGTGGGCCAGAGTTCGAGTATGAGATTATGATCACTAAATTTAGGTTTTACTCCCTGGCAAGTGTACGATGCTCCCGCCAATGTGGGGTTCTATCCTTGGGGGGGGGGGGAAATGTTGGAATCCATGTAGCTCACATGGTTTATGTCGGTTATAAGAACCTCCCATGTCCATAAGAGTTGAGTTTCTTGAATTACCGAGTCACTCCGTATCTTGAGTTGAAGAGTTGAGTTATTTATGATGATTTATGAGGTTTTTATCATATGATTTATTTACTATGAGATCATGAAAAGTATGTTTCAATCTAACTCAGCCAAGTGAGCCATCATTATACAAATGTATATTTTTATGAAATTGATGATTATATTTGTATTATTGCATGCACCGCCCACATACTCAGTACATTCTAAAGTGCTGAACCACATATTTTCCTATAGGCTATATTTTCTCGTAATGTAGGTTCAGGTACTCAACCACAACCGCGTTAGCCATATTCAAGTGACTCAACTACGTTCCCTCAGTGGTGAGTCCTCATAGTTCAAGGACCGTGTCTATATTTTTAGTTATATCGTTCTGTTGTTATGGCTTTCAGTACTGTTTGAGTCAGTTGGGGGTTTGTCGCAATGGCTCCTTGATTTTGATGTATAGAGGCTTTGTCAGACTAGAGGGTTGGTATGTATAGACATTCAATATATTTTGGTTGTATAATCTATTCTTCTCCAGTATTTCTCTTGGACCCGATGTGGTATATCTCTTTATTGTGCATGACTATTGTTGAATTGAATTCCTTGAGGTAGTTTCTATCTTCGAGGGTTAGCTTGGGGCTATGTGTAGCCCTAAGCACCATATGGCATCTCAGGTTGAAATTTTGGGGCGTTACAAAACTAGGTATCAGAACCTAAGGTTTAAGCAGTCCTAGGGAGTCTGACAAGCTATGTTATGTAGAGTCTTGATCATTGGTGTGTAGGGTGCCACATCAATGAGCAAGAGGCTACATAACCTTTTAGGAAAAGTCATTTCTTTCTTTCTAGAGTTTATCATGCCTAAAATTATCTCTTTAACTGTGATTAACTCATGCTCTCTTATAATAGAAAATGCCTCCTTGTCGAGCTTGTAGAAATAACGAGCAACCTCAACCCATTGATCCCTTGAACGAGCATGTGTCTCATGCAGAATTCCATGAAGTTTTTTAGGCACTAGCCCAGGTAGTTACCGCCAATTCTCAAGCTAACACCTAGGCTACTATTCCATCTCTGTAAAAGAATAATTCTGTTGTAGCTTGAGTTCTTAACTTTATACAGAAGAATCTGCCCGAGTTCTATGGGTTGAAGGTAGGTGAAGACCCACAGATGTACTTGGATGACATGAGAAAGATTACCCAGATTATGCATGTGACTAAGGAGAAGAGTGTTGAATTGGAAGCCTATCGAATGAAAGATGTTGCATATGATTGGGTGGAGATATAGAGGATGAGTAGAGGGGAGGATCCTGCTTCCATGACTTGGCAGTTCTTCCAGGATGTGTTCTTGGATAGATTCTTTCCTCTTGAGATGAGGGAAGAAAATATAGAGGAATTTAGATAAGGCTCCATGTCTGTTAAGGATTAATGTCTTAGATTCAATTATTTATCCAAATATGCACCTAGTATGATGGCTGAATCTAGGACCATCATGAGCAAGTTTGTGATTGGTGTATCGAGTTATGTTGTGAAAGAGTGTAGATCTACTATGCTTAATAGGGAGATGGACCTTTCTAGATTGATGATACATGCCAAACAGATTGAAGTTGATAAGGTAAAAGAGAGGGAGAGAGTAAGAGGGAATAAAAGAGCTAGATTAGAGCAGCAGGGATTCAATCAGTCCAGATTCCATGGAGGGAACTACCCTCAATTTCAGGGATGACTATTTATGCTCGCACCTTCCTAAGTTAGTGCTCCCGCATCTAGAAATAGGAAGGAGTAGGGGAACAAACATATCCCACCCAGGTCTCAGGAAAGTGTAAGTAACAGACCTCGTCCTCCTTCATGTGCCAAGTGTTGTAGAGATCATTTTGGCAAGTTTTTTGTTGATCAGAGGGGTTGCTTTGGTTGTGGAAAGTTGGGCCACCTACTTAGAGATTATCTGTATGCTAGACAGGAAAGTTGAGATGCTCATCCCTAGAGTCAGGCTACTAGTGCCCCCTCTCCCGTAGTTCACCCAGTTCCTCCTCAGGGCATCTCTTCTAGTACTGTTGGCGGTTCGTGCTAGAATCACTTCTATGATATACCACATCACCAGGAGCAGAAGGACTCTCCAGATGTTGTCACTGGTATGCTCCGTGTCTTTTATTTTGATGTGTAATTATTGATAGACCCTGGTTTAAGTTTCTCTTATGTGAAACCTCTGGTTGCTGAAAATTTTGAGATGGACCCTAAACGGATTTCTGGGCCTATTCTGGTTTCTACCCCGATAGGAGAATTTGTTATTGCTAAGCGAGTGTATAAGAAGTGTCCTGTCACTGTCTTTCATCGGGTCATATGTGCTGATTTGATTGAGCCAGATATGGTTGATTTTGACATCATTCTGGGTCTGGATTGGCTTTACCCATGCTATGCATCTATAGATTGTCTTACTCGAGTGGTCAAGTTTTAGTTTCCTGATGATCCTATTTTTGTGTGGTCCGGGAGGTTTATAACTCTGAAGAGCCATTTCATATCCTACCTCAAAGATAGAAAGTTGATTTCCAAGTGTTGCATCTATCACCTAGTTTAAGTTAAAGACCTCAAGTTTGAGACACTGACTATTCAGTCTATTACCATTGTTAATGAGTTTCCTGATGTTTTCTCGAAAGATCTCCCTGGGGTCCCACTTGATAGAGAAATAGAATTCAGGATTAATCTCTTTCCCGGCACTCAGCCTATTTCTATTCCTCCATACCATATGGCTCTCGCAGAACTTAAAGAGTTGAAGGAGCAACTCAAATATCTCTTAGACAAAGGCTTTATCAGACCCAGTGTTTCCATGTGGGGTACACCTATTCTACTCATGCAAAAGAAAGATGGTATGTTGCATATGTGCATTGATTACCATCAACTTAATAAGGTAACTATCAAGAACAAGTACCCTCTTTCTCGAATTGATGACTTGTTTGATCAGTTATAAGGTGTGAGCTACTTTTCAAAATAGAACTTAGATCTGGCTATCATCAGCTTAAAGTGAGAGAGTGTGATATTCCAAAGACAGCCTTCCGAACCTGTTATGGTCACTTTGAGTTTCTTGTCATGTCCTTTGGGTTACCAATGCTCCAGCAGCCTTCATAGACCTTATAAATCGAGTGTTTAAGCAATATCTAGATATGTTTGTCATTGTATTCATAGACGATATTCTTGTATATTCCTGAAGTTAGGATGATCATACCGACCATCTTAAAATTGTCTTGCAAACTCTTAGAGATTATCAATTATCTGTTAAATTTAGCAAGTGTGAATTTTGGCTAAGGTCAGTTGCTTTTCTGGGTCATATTGTTTCCGTCGAAGGCATTAGAGTCGATCCCCAAAAGACAAAATCTGTAAAGAATTGGCCTAGACCTACCTCACCATCTGACATTAGGAGTTTCTTGGGTCTAGATGGTTACTACCATCATTTTGGTGAGGGCTTCTCTTCTGTTGCGTCTTCCATGACCCGGTTGACCCCCAAAAAGTGAAGTTCCTATGGTCGGAACCTTACAAGAAGAGTTTTCAGGAGTTAAAGACTCGACTCACTTCAGCCCCAGTGTTAGCTTTACCCATTGGTACTGATGGTTTTTTGGTGTATTGTGATGCTTCTAGAGTTGGTTTAGGTTGTGTGTTGATGCATAAGGGTAAATTTATAGCTTATGCCTCTAGACAGTTGAAGCCTCATAAGAAAAATTACCCAACCCATGATCTTGAATTAGCAGTTGTAGTTTTTGCTTTGAAAATCTGGAGACATTATTTGTATGGTGTTCATGTTGATGTATTTGTTGATCACAAAAGCCTGCAACATGTGTTTACTCAAAGGGAGTTGAATCTTAGAAGAAGAATATGGTTAGAGTTACTAAAAGACTATGATATGAGTGTGTTGTATCACTCGAACAAGGCCAATATTATGGTAGATGCTCTTAGCAGGTTGTCTATGGGTAGTGTAGCTCATATAGAGAATGATAAGAAAGAATTAGATCATGATGTTTATTATTTGTCTAGTTTGGGTGTTAGATTACTTGATTCCACTGAAGGGAGTATGTTAGTTCAGAGTAGTTCCTAGTCCTCTTTGGTCTCAGAGGTAAAGGAGAAGCAAGATAGAGATCCTAGTTTGGTCAGACTGAAGAAATTAGTTAAGGGCCAAAAGGTAGAGGTTTTCTCTCAAGAAGAAGATGGTGTGTTGAGATTGTAGGGTAGATTGTGTGTTCCTGATATTGATGATCTAAGTCAGAGAATTATGTCTGAAGCGCATGACGTGCAATATTTTATTCATCCCGATGCTACCAAGATGTACCTCGATTTGCGGGAAATCTATTGGTGGAATGATATGAAGAAAGACATAGCAAGATTTGTGGCAAAGTGTTCTACTTATCAACAGGTAAAGGTAGAGCACCAAAGGCCTGGTGGTGTAATCCAAGAGTTTAGCATTGCTACTTGGAAGTGGGAAGAAGTGAATATGGATTTCGTAATTGGTTTGCATCCTTCTCGTCGTCATCATGATTCGATTTGGGTTGTTGTAGATCAGTTGACTAAATCAGCTCATTTCTTGCTAGTGCATTTGTCTTATACAACTGAGGATTATGCTAGATTGTATATTCGAGAATTTGTTAGACTTCATGGAGTTCCTTTAGCTATTATCTCTGATAGGGGTACTCAGTTTACTTCCTAGTTTTGGAGAGCTTTTCAGAAGGGTCTCGGTACGGTACCCAAGTTCGTCTAAGTTTTGCTTTCCATCTGCAAATAGATGGTTAGACTGAGCGGACCATTCTGACTTTAAAAGATATGTTAAGGGCATATGCACTTGATTTTAAAAGTAGTTCGGATGAGCACTTGAATTGATCAAATTTGCGTATAACAATAGTTTCCATGCTAGTATTTAGATGGCCCTGTTTAAAGCTTTGTATGGGAGAAGATGTAGATCACCTATAGGTTGGTTAGAAGTAGGAGAAGCAACTGTGATTGGGCCTGATGCTGTGTTCGAGGCTATGGAAAAAGTTAAGTTGATCCGAGAAAGAGTGAAGACCGCTCAAAGTCGCCAGAAGTCATATGCGGATGTGAGAAGAAAAGATCTTGAGTTTAATATTGATGATTTGGGGTACTTAAAGGTTTCACCCATGAAAGGGGTGAAAAGATTTGGGAAAAAGGGAAAGCTTAGTCCATGTTATGTGGGTCTGTATAGGATTCTGAGCTGTGCTAGGAAAGTAGCATATAAGGTGGAGTTACCCACAGAGTTGTCTAGTATTCATCTGGTATTTCCTATTTCCATGCTTAAGAAGTGTATTGGTGATTCTGTCGTGGTTGATTCTTTTGAAAGCTTAGATATTCAGGATAGCCTTTCATTTGAGGAGATTCCGGTTGAGATATTGGATTTTTAAATACGTAGGCTAAGGAACAAAGAAGTTTCTTTGGTTAAAGTGCTTTGGTGAAATCAATCTGTTGAGAGTGCTACTTGGGAAGCCGAAGCTGATATGCGAGCCAAGTACCCTCACCTCTTTTCTGTGAGTTCGAAGCGAGCAGAAGGTACCATTCTTTCTTAATTCCTCCCTCTTATTATTAAATCATCAGCTGTGTGTCTACTTCTATAACGAATTCATGCATTTTTTAGGGTATCCAAAGGTATAGAGTGAAGTAAGCCCTTTGAGTGAGTCGTTCCAGCTATATGTCCTTATTTTCTCTTGTTTTTGGCCTATATGGCAACATTCAGGGATGAATGTTTCCAAGGAGGAGATATTGTACTACCCCGAGACTCTAACCAATAGGGCAACCATGACTCAAGCTCATGAGAAGTAAATTATAGTGTTTCAGTTATTTTCTCATCAAGGGTGATGTGTATTAAGGCCTCAAAGATGTCCTAGCGATTAGGTGAATCAAAACAATCCTTACCGATTGAATTCTTGGGAAGGATATTTCCATATACAACTTCAAATGAGCATAGCTCTCGTTATACGATGAATTATTGAGCTCATGACCTACTAAAATATAGATAATTGAATTATATTTCCAAAGATACCAATTTCACCCAAATCTGGTATCGGAGCCAAGAGTTATGCCCATTTTACTCTAGCATGTCAGGCTGGAAAAATGAGTGACGACATTTTGTGATAAGCTGTCATAAGTGTGACGATTTATCACCAATGTCGTCAGCCTTAGGAGGATTTTCACCCCCAGTGACGACATTTTGTGATAAGTTGTCACAAGTGTGATAACTTATAACCAATGTCGTCAACCTTAAGCAGAAAATCATAAAATCCACTCTTTTGTGACAAAGTTTCATGACGACTTGTCACAAGTCTGACGACTTGTCACGAATGTCTTAGCTATTTTTTTCATCAATTAAAGGACATTTTTGCAAGTGTATTTTGGTCTTTTCCCATCTTTTGGAGACTCCTATATTTATGAGAATTCCCATATAAACCCTAATTTCTTCATTTTCTCTTCCATTTCTCTTAAGAAATATATCTAGGTTTTTATTTAAGGATATTAATCTTCCAAAAATCATCCATAAATATTCAAGATTTCTTCAAGAATCAAGTTCCTCATAGTGTGGGCCTTGAGAATCATTTATTAAAAGTTCGGATAGAGTCTCAAGCACTAGAATTCATCCAATTTCAAAGATTAAGGTATGTCGGGTTTTGAACAAGAGAAATTCTTTCACTCTTGTGCCCAAACTTTGATTTCTATCATGGATTTATAAGATTTTGCAAGTAGATTTATACCCAAATTACTTCAGCATGAGATTATGAGAATATAAATTGTTCAAGCTTTGTTATACATGATTATTTTGCTATTCCCAAGTTATGACTTGATATTTAATATTGTGAATTTCATATTTCTACCATGAGTTGATGTTTCAAGTGCTTTCAAGATATGTGTCAAGCTTTGAGCTTCCTTATGACAAACTGGATTATTAAGTAAATTTATGCTTTAGATTGAGTTGTTACAATGAGTCTTGATATTTCCTCAAAGTTATTGATGTTGTCATGATTTAATGAATTGATATATTTTGATATTGAGAAAGATTGATTTGATTTGAGTCGAGTTAGGAATCCACAAATGGATTATGATTTGATAAATGAGAAAGAGATTTGATTTGGTCTTCATGATAGACCCTTGTAATGTTTGTGGTGGATTTCCTAATGTGTTCTGAGCTTGTGTCTGGGAGTAGTATTTAGCACTGAGTGGGAAATATGGTATTTCTCCAAAACTACATGCCATTGTAGGATTGATATTGATAATTGTGGGCCAGAGTCCGAGTATGAGATTATGATCACTAAATTTAGGTTTTACTCCCTGGGAAGTGTACGACGCTCCCGCCAATGTGGGGTTCTATCCTTAGGGGGGGGGGGGAATGTTTAAATCCATGTAGCTCACATGGTTTATTCAGTTATAAGAACCTCCCATGTCCATAAGAGTTGAGTTTATTAAATTACTGAGTCACTCTGAGTCTTGAGTTGAAGAGTTGAGTTATTTATGATGATTTATGAGGTTTTTATCATATGATTTATTTACTATGAGATCATGAAAAGTATGTTTCAATCTAACTCAGCCAAGTGAGCCATCATTATACAAATGTATATTTTTATGATATTGATGATTATATTTGTATTATTGCATGCACCCCCACATACTCAGTACATTCCAAAGTGCTTACCTACATATTTTCCTATGGGCTATATTTTCTCGTAATGTATGTTCAGGTACCTAGCCGCAGCCATGTTAGCAATATTCGAGTGCCTCAACTACATTGCCTCAGTGGTGAGTCCTCAGGTTCGAGGAACGTGTCTATATTTTTGGTGATATCATTCTGTTGTTATCGGTTTCAGTACTATTTGAGTCAGTTGGGGGTTTGTCCTAATGGCTTCTTGATTTTGAAGTATAGAGGCTTTGTCAGAGTAGAGGGTTGGTATGTACAGACATTCAATATATTTTGGTTGTACAGTCTAGTATTCTCCAGTATTTCTCTTGAACTCGATGTGGTAGATCTCTTTGTTGTGCATGAATATTGTTGAATTGAATTCCTTTAGGTAGTGTCTGGCTTCGAGGGTTAGCTTGGGGCTACGTGTAGCCCTATACACTGTGTGGTATCTCAGGATGAAATTTTGGGGCGTTACAAATCACTAACAAAGTAATGACTGATAAGGGTTCTGAAAGGATTTTAGGATTGATACCAAAGTCTATTACTATATAAGGAGTTAGATAAGGAAGTGTGTTTAGTATTTAATAATATGAAGAAATCAATATAAATGACCTCTAATGTACCAGTGACTACATTAGGGGAACCCTCTTGATCCTGTTGAGTATGAAATGCATAAATCAGTTCTGATGTTGACCCGCATCAACACTAGATAAGGCACCTTGTTGAGTCGAGCAACTTGCTAGAGTTGCTGACATCTTACACTAATTTAACTGACAAGTATTCCTACCTCTCTCTATGATCACTAGGTACTCTCTTAATTTGTACCCTAGCTTACCGTACCCAAAACAATTACCACTATCAAACATACACTCACCTTTGTTGCTCTTACCATACGTCTTGCAAATCAAATGAGTACACACACTAGTGAGACTATCCTAGGACTTAGAGTCTGATGCCCTATCCCAATAATTTTGAATGAATACGGAAACTAGGGTTCTAGTAGATGATGGGACTGCAGCTAAAGATTTCTCAAAGAATAGTGAATGATTCCACCATCTGACCTCTACTAATAAAAGTTAAAACTACTCGTTCTGTTGCTCTCACTCTTTATTTCCTTCTCTTTAATCTTTTCCTTCTCAATCTACTGGGTAGTCATCAATCTAGATATGTCTGTCTTCTTAACTAGTGTAGTATTTATACACTAAACTACATCCTTAGAAATACTTGATACAAAATACTCATACTAACCATAGAATCAACCACTATTGCCAGAGTATAATTAGAAAGAAAAGTAATCATAAGAGAATACTCCTTTACACATATGTTACCCTTTTTTTAGTTAATGAACTCCTGAACCTTCGATTCACTTTATTAAAGTGGAAAGAACCTTTCCAGAAATATAGCTATGAACTCATCCCAATCTACTGTACCTACATGTGTACCCCTAACTTCCTTCCACTACTTACACCAAGTGTAAGCTATTCTTTTCAAATAATAAGCAGCCAAAATAGTAGTCTTAACTGGAGTGATATCCATGATCTCAGTGACCTTCTAAATTTAATCAAAGAATACCCGTGGATCCTCCTTATCCTTGGATCTATGAAACTTAAGTGGATTCATCTAAGTAGAATCCTGAACTTTAGCCACTGTTGTATTACTATGCGAGTTGACATGTGCAACAACTACTAGTTCTCCTGAGTAGTCATGTCCTAGTCTAGCATGTAAAATGTATCTTTGAAATCAGCATGTAAGGCTTGTTTGTTAGAAGGGTCTGAGCTGGTGATGCTTGCTTGCATCCATTCTTGTTACTATTCCTATTTCTATTTCTCCTTCAGTTTGCTCTTCTAGGATACATTTCTAAAAATGCATAGAGCATGAGATAAAGGAAGGTTAAATAGAGTTGGCACTCTACTGTATGATATGAATATGAAAAAATTTAAACTTTTCATAGCCTCTCATTTATAAGTGTGGTACGTTTCACACCCATGAACCAGACTCTACGTAATGCGACTCTCAAATACCTTGGGACACTTTAAACCTAATGCTCTGATACCAAGTTTGTCACAACCTTAGACTACCCATTAGTAGTAACATGGTTCTTAGAGTCACAAGTGACCCTTAGATAACCTATATCCTGACATGACACTATAAATACTAAATAAAATTAGTATTCATTGAGCGGATTCTAAATTTGAATGATATAAGTAAATCCAAAACATAAACATAAGGTAAATTCAACTATTTTTTTTAAAGGATTTAGGTAATTAATAAAAAAAATAGGAATTTTATTTAGTTTAGTAAAAATAAATATTTTGAAATAAAATAAAATATTTTTCGAAATATTATGAACAATAGTTATAATTGTGTAGAGAAAAATAAAAATTAATTCAAGTAAAATAAAATTAGGGTTTGCACGCACTGTGACTAGATTCTTCTAGATTGGTTTTTTTCTCCTCTTTTTAGCATAACGCAATCCACTACTAAGATGAGTTACTGGGAGAATCCCCAGCTAACTCTAACTATCTGAAATTGAAGTAATGACATAATATAGATACAAAAATGTAGTCCTAAAATAATAAGGACTCACCAAACACTATTACCGACATGGGTATGAGATCATGCTAACCGCAAGCTGGTCACTGAAAGTCTGAACCTCTATCAAAAAACAATATAGCAAAAAAGAAAGTATGTGTTCATTACTTTAAATGTACTGAGCATGTGAGATATGCACTGCACTATATATGAACTGATATGCTAAAGATGACATGAAAAACTACACAGATTTGAAGGATGTAAATTGATGCAATATATAAGTAATAAATATGTAACTATGCAATAAGATGAATAAAATAAATACAAGGTCACACAATATCTGAGTATAAATTATGGGAGCTACTGTAAACCAACATACCCCAATCTGAGCTAACCGGGACCCAACCTATACTCCCATCTGAAAGGGTGTTCTATACCTTACTAAGTGTGAGAACACTTACTAATGTGGATCCATTATAATGCTATCTATAAGGAGAAAGCTATAAATCCTAGTCTGATGGGTGGCCCTTTTGAACCTATAGTAGAACAGTAGTTCTGGCAGTTAAGGACTTCTATTAAATATCTTAACCTAATTGGCGGGTACCTCTTTATCCCCGTGTCCACTCAGTGCTAAGTAATACTCACATCTTAATTTAATTAATATATCAAGTAGCTTAATAATACAAATGTTCTGAGACTAAAAGCTAAGTGCTTTATCTAAAAGCATTCTAAATCATATGAACTTGAAGGATGGACTGGGACACTAATAATTCATGTGATCCAAAGTCATCAGATGTTCATAACCTACCTTTTTGAAGAATGCAACTACTCATGATAATTTTTGGTTAGAATAAAAGATGCAGTTTCATAGCCCAAGACTAAAATCATGAATTATTAATGTACCAAGGTCTCATAATTATGAGAATATAAAGATAATGAAATTCATAGAAAAATAGGTATTCATGGATTGATTATAATAAGGAACTTACATATAAGGTAATTCATAATATTCATGAACCCTAGGCTCTAAGGAATAAATTAATCTAGGGAATTGAGTTTACTTTGGGGCTCAATGAGTGAAACAAAACCCATCAATAAAATCCCACCTACCAGAAGGTCAAAATCTTACCTTAGAGAAGACATTGTCTTTTTTCTATATTTTTACGCTTATTATTCATCCTTAGGGTAGCTTCAAAAAATAAGTTTAGGTGTTTAAATAATGATAAAAGATTGGAGTGCCCCTTTAAATTTATAACTAAGAAATTTTGAGTTTCGTGACAGATGAACCTTCCAAAAGTCATTGGATCTACTAACGATCATTGGTTGGATCATTGGTTGAGGGATGAATTTTATGGCTTATAGGACACTATTAGATAATCCAAAGGACAAATTTTTGGATCCTGCAATAATCCTTCTTTGGTTGGTCGTTGGATATCTAAGCCAACCAAAATTTATAATGACCTTTTAGGTTATTTCTTTGAATCTCTCACATCTCTAGTTTTTTGTACCTCCCCACAGTGGCTAAATATCATTTATGACTTTTCAAAATTGTCGGTTCTATTATCGGGTAGTTTATTTAGTTTTAGGCTCAATTTTCTATTTTGGAGCTATCACTGTTAAGGAACTAGTCTAGGATAAAAATCCTCATAAATGACTTTGAATAAGAATTTTGATAGCGCTATTAGATACATAACATTTATTTTAGGCTGGGGGACCCTTGGTTAAGGTCCCAAGACTTTCAGACTAGTTTTGAGGTATTAGATGAATTTTATGAAAAATTAAACTATAGGTGTGGGCCCCAAATTTAGTCAAAAAGATTTTGGATAAAATTTTTGATGGTTCTATTAAGTTTAGAATGTTTAATTTGGTATGGTAGAATAGTTTATTTGTGTGTAAGGGGTTCTGAACGAATCTCGAACACCCAGTCGGAGTCTATTTAAACTTTGCATAATCTAGTATATGACTTCATCTGGTGCAACCACTTAAGCAATCTCTTAAGTGGTGGTCTCTTAAGAGACCAGTGGATTGATTTAGACTCACCCTTAGACCCCAAACAGACGGACAGGTGATGGCCTTGATGCTTAAGCAGGACCTGACCACTTATGCAGAGTCCAAATTAAGTAAAGGATCGCTTAAGCAATCATTTGACCGCATAAGTAGTGATAGATTAAGTTGATCACTCAATCTCTTTTGAGACATCTGTATGGATTGTATCCCCTTATCCACCCAATTTTTGTCTTGTTTTCTCAATTTTTTCCATTATTTTTGAGAGCATGGGACATGAGAAAGTGTGGGGAATCATCCATTGAAGCTTAGGTAAGTTAACCTCACACTCCATGGTCCCATTTCATTGTTAACTCTTAGAAATTAGGTCTTTAAGTCATTGAACTTTAGGGCCCTATTTGGTCCCAGATTTGTATCCCCTTTATTCTAAACTCTTGAGCACACATTCCTTGTCCTTCATGGGACCTCAAGACAGATTTAATTGTGGATTCTATTTATGGACCCTGTCAGATCATTCTTGACCTGAATTTTAACCCAACCTTGAATATAGAAATAAGTCTAATTTTACTCCTATTAATGTATAAAGTATTATTTTGATAGTGCACTAGAATTTAGGGACCGTGGAGCAAATATAAGCAATTTATGGATAATTCAAGGATTGCAGTTCGACATTAAGGTAGGCTTCAGTATACTTTTCTACATGATATGGTCCGTAGTGTAGATTGCATGCTAGGTGGGTATGATAAGACATATTTATGTTTAGAATATCATGACTTATCCTAATTTAGGAGAGTTAGAATAAAAGGGTGAATTAACCTTTAAGATGAAATACTTGTTGTGGATATAGAGTCCCATCACCCTATAATATAAGTATGTTGACCATAGTTGATGCTAAGTATCCTTTAGAATAATGTTAAATATTTGGTTTAATGGATTGGATCATAGTTTCTCAGATAACAAAATTACCATTATACTAGTTATATACTGTTGGTCCTGAGGTCATGGTTACGATACCCATTGAACTCCAGGAGAGTATTGTTAAACCACATTGGCTTTGAACCCTTAGAAAAACTACTTAAGTTTAGGATTATGGACAATATACGATTAGAGGGTACTAGTCATATGTTTGGGTATAGTTAGTACTCCCTCTCTCATATGTTAGATAGTATGTTTAGGTTGGTTTCTTCCCTAGGTACGACTAGGCATCATAACAACCGTATGATAATGTACGACTAGGTATGTTCCTAATTCGTATGATGCCTTGAGCATGGTCTAGATGATTCTGACCAAGGTGTGACTCTAAGGATACTTATCCTAAGTTAAGATACGACTTGGTCTTGAGTGGTCATTTGTTGATAAGTATAGGGTCCAAAGGGAGGTCTAGGGTACGAGTTAAGGGTACCACTAGTACCCTAGGGTTCAGTTTGAAGGGGTAAGTTGTACCTTCCTGTATGTGTTTTCAGCATTTAAGCTGTGGACATTTTTGATATTTTCCACCTTAAAACCCTTGAGACCCATGAATTATAACATTATTTGGACTTCGTTCTTGACCTAACAAGATTAAAAACTCATCAAAATCACACTTTAAACTTCTCTAATAATATTAGGGTTAGGGTTCATCAAGGAGGCCATCAGGGCTAAAGGGGTCAAGTTTCTTTCGTGAATCTTCGTGTATAGGGTATATAACTCTTCCCTCATTGATATTTCGAAAATATCATTTGTTTTGAATATTGATTTTGATTCTTAAATAGTGGTTTTGAAAATCAATGTTAAGGGTTTTGATACATATTATTGAGTATTGTTTACTCTTGATCTAAGTTATGTTTTCACATATTTTTACTATTGGTTTGCACATGTGGGTACCTGTTGATGGTGGTTTATAAAATAGGTCATGGGTAACCCTAATATTTATGGTTTTAATTTTGTTTTGGTTTTGTTAAAGGTCTGCCATAAAGGTATTTGTGAAAATGTCTAAAAGAAATTACTAATCACATGTTAATGGTGTTTTAAACTAAGGGAATGGCTTAATCGGTATGAATGGTTTGTACATGGTTTTCTAAGGTCCCTATTGGTCATATAATGGTATTAAATGGTAAGTCCTTAGTGTCCATAGTTCTTGGTTTCAATTGAAAAGGCCTTGGTGGCCATAGTTTGGTTTATTGGAAACTTTGGAGTCACTTTAGTATAATGGCTTTGGTATGGTATAATTGGATAGACTTGCAAGCTCTAATTTGGGTATGAGGATACCAATGGTTCATGCTTAATAAATAATACTCCATGGTAAATTGTTAGTTGTATATGAATGGACTTAAATTAGGCTTTAAAGTGGGATGTGTTTGTGAAGCCATGGAAGGTAGAGGTCCAAGGAGGATCGAAACTGGAAATTCATGTGTGAGGTTTGGTCTTGGTGATCGTGTGCATGATGTCACACTTATATTTTGGGAGATGTACTAGTCATCTCATATTCTCTCTATCTTATGAGGGTAACATGCGTCAGGGCACTTTCAGCAGGTGGTGCTGACCCCATATAGCCCATGGGTGACTTTAGAATGGCGGTGTTATCCATCCCAGGTTAATAATTTCAAAGATCATAGTAATCTTATTCCTCATCCCGGCCTGGTGTATATATATGTATGTGTATTGCATTAGTTGTATGCATTGGTTGTTTGGTTTAAACTGTTGGCATTATTATAACCTTAATATTGAGTTGCATGGTAGCATTCCAACTACTAACCATCTTCGATGCTATATCTCTACGCAATGTATATGTTGGTCATACTACACCTCCTACTCAGTAATTGAACTCAGGAATAACTTGTGGTGACTCGAAGTGGTAGCTTCCATCCTTTATAAGGCTTCTTTTGTTTTTTTGAGTTTCTTTTATATCTTTGTTGGTTTAGAAATGAATATTGATTTGGACTATGTTTGGGGGCATGTCCCAACTAGATATTTATGATGTGGACAAGTTTTTGACTTGGGTATGTTATGGCATGGAAATAGATTTGGTTATTATGATTTGATTGCTAGATTGTTTTGGGATGGTTTGACTTTTTTGGGTCGGTTATGGTCATGGACCTATCCCAAAGTATTTGGGTTGTATAATGCTCTAACTTGATTTAAGTTTGGAGTTCATTCTATATTGGTATATGTTGGTGGTTCGTCTTGGGAAGCAGGGCGATCTCTGATCCTTGTTAGGTTTGAGATGCCTATTATGACAAGGCCTCAATTTGGGTCATGTCAAGGTGGTATCACAACCTAGGTTCATGGTCGGTTAAGTGTCCACAAAGACATGTCGAGTAAAGTCTCTTTTATGGATGTGTAGCATGCTATACTTACAAGAAATTGGTTATAAAGTATTTAGGAATGTTCCACCTTCTTGTTGTCTTATTTTAGGCTATAGAGTCGAAGGTCTTGTATTCTTCTAATTTCTATTTGATTGTTTTTCAATTTAGGCCTCCTCGATAATCTTAAGATCATGAAAACTTATCTGTCCAAACTGAGGACTATGTTGATTGGACACACTCTACTTATGAGGTTTAGACTCGGTCTAGGGGTCTGATTCCTAATGGTATAAGAGTTCTTGTAGTTCCCTCTAGTCCTCCTCTAGTTCCTTAAGACGACGTGATGAATGTGGAGTTTTGTTAGTTGATTCATATGATTACTCAGTTTGTGGCTTCTCAAGCTGAGTGTGGTGCATCAGTTACTCTATCTTCCGAGGCCACAAGGTTGGTCAATTCATGAGGTTAAGTCCTTCGACCTTTATTGGTGATAAGGTAAAGAAGGATCCTCAGGGTTTTCTTGATGAGATGTAAAATATTCTTAGAGTTATGCTCTCTACGAATGTAGAAGGGGTGGAGTTTATCCTATCAACTAAAGGATATGGAATTCCAATGGTACGAAGAATGGGATTGGACAAGGGGTGATAGTTGTGAGTCATCTTTGTGGGAGGATTTCACTATTGCATTTTTGGACGACTTATTTCCTAAAGAGTTTATGGATGAAAAAACATAGGAGTTTGTTAATTTGAGGCAAGAAAGGATGTATGTCAAGGAGTATACCTTGAAGTTTCATTAATTATCTCGATATACTCTAGAGATAGTTTATGACATGATAACTAGAATGCGTAAGTTTGCTTTAAGACTGTCTCATGAGTAATCCTTGAGAGAAAGGCTTCTTTGTTAATCAGGACATAGATATCTCTATGTTGGTGGTTTACACACAATAAGTAGAAGAAGAGAAAAGAAAGCAATTGAAGTTTAGTGAGAGGTAAGGGAAAAAATTTAGGCCTTTTAAGAAAAGTGGTAGGGATGGTGGTAAATGTCCAAAGAAGAAGTGGGGAAGTTCTGGTTATATTTTTACGGCTTGTGATCCTTACCCACAGTTGTCAAGTGATCATTGATTTCTTTTTTATAGTGGGTTCTGGAAACAAGGTGCCCAATTTAAGGATAGTAGGGCTCAGTCTGCTTCATACCCACTCTCTTTATAGATTTTATAGGTGGGCATATCATGGGTTCTGTAAGAAAGAAAAGTAGATATGTTTTTATTATGGTCATCTTGGTCATATGCTGTGTGACTGTTGGGTTAGGTTGGCATCTAGGGATAACAAAGTTCCTTGTGGCTTTTCACCTACTCTTGCATCAAAGGGTGTTTCTTGTACATCTGCTTCTGCTTTTGGCACTAGCACTAGTACTGGATGGAATTGGTTATATACTCTTGTATATCTCTAGGATTCTGAGGTATCTCCTGATGTTGTTATAGGTACATTAAGACTATTCACCCGTGATGTGTATTGTTTACTTGACCCAGGGTCTACTCTTTCTTATGTGACCCCATTTGCAGTGGTATATTTTGGTTTTGGTCCTGAGTTTATTTCTGATCCTTTTTTTATTTCTACCCCTGTAGGAGACTCTCTGGTAGTTAAAAGAGTCTACAAGGGATGTGTGGTAGCTGTTGATCGTAAAGAAACTCTTACGGATTTGATAGAGTTAGATATGGTTGAATTTGATGTCATATTGGGGATGGATTGGTTACATTTGTGCTATGCTTTCTTAGATTGTTGGGCCCGTAGGGTCATGTTTAAATTCCTTAATGAGACGGTCATTGTATTGGAAGGGTGTTCTTTAATGCCTAATGGGAGGTTCATATCTTATCTTAGACCCCAAAAGTTGATTTCTAAGGGGTGTTTGTATTCTTTGGTCTATGTTAAAGATTCTAACTTAGAAGGTACTTCTCTAGATTCCATTCCGATGGTAAATGAGTTTCCTGAGGTATTCCCTGATGATTTTCTTGGTATTTCTCCTGATAGGGAAATTGAATTTGGGATAGATCTTGTTTTGTACATTCATCCTATATCTATCCCTCCATATAGAATGGCTCCGGCTGAGTTGAAGGAGCTTAAGGAGAAATTGAAAGATCTCTTAGATAAAGGTTTCATCCATCTTAATGTGTCTCCTTGGGGTACTCTACTGTTGTTCGTGCACAAGAAGAATGGTTCCCTTCGATTGTTCATTGATTATCGTCAGTTAAATAAGGTGACCATAAAAGATATGTATCCTCTTCCTAGGATTGATGATTTTTTTATCAACTTCAAGGTGCGAAGTGTTTCTCTAAGATTGATCTTAGGTCCGGTTATCATCAGTTTAAGATTAGGGAGATGGATATCCTTAAGACTGCCTTTAGGACCAGGTATGGTCACTATGAGTTCCTAGATATGTCTTTTGGTTTGACCAATACCCCGATGGCATTCATGGATTTGATGAATAAGATCTTTCGTCTATTTCTAGATCTATTCATCATTGTTTTTATTAAAGATATCTTGGACTATTCTAAGAGTGAGGTAGATCATGTTAATCAAATTTGTACGGTGTTACAGACCTTGAAGGATCATCATTTGTATGCTAAGTTCTCTAAGTATGAGTTTTGGTTGAAGGCTGTGACTTTTCTTGGTCATATTATCTCGAGTGAAGAGATCATGGTGGATCGACAAAAGGTTGAGGTGGATAAAAAGTGGCCTAGACCTGAAACTCCAACCGATATTTAAAGCTTCTTGGTTTATACGGTTACTATAGGAGATTTGTGAAAAGTTTTCCGACTATAGCTGCCCCATTGACTAAGTTGACCCAGAAAAAGATCAAGTTTTCAGATGCGTATGAGGGTAGTTTTGAGAAATTGAAGGATAAATTGACTTTTCCTCTAATTTTGACGTTGGTCGAGGGAAATGATTTCTTTGTGGAGTATTGTGATGATTCTCATATTGGGCTTGGTTGTGTGTTGATGCAAAATGGTAGGGTTGTGGCCTATGCTTCAAGACAGTTGAAAGTTCATCAAAAAAACTACCCTACTCTTGATTTGGACTTGTTCGTTGTGGTATTTTCATTGAAGATTGGTGTCATTATCTTTATGGGGTTCTTGTTGATATATTTTCTAATCATAAAAGCCTATAGTATGTGTTTACTCAGAAGGAGTTGAATCTCAGGAAAATAAGATGGCTTGAGTTGCTAAAATACTACGATATGAGTCTCCATTACCATCTAGGTATAGCTAACTTTGTTGCTAATGTTCTTAGAAGGTTATCAATAGGAAGATTATCTTATGTGGATGAGGATAAACGAGAGTTGGTGAAGGACATTCACCATTTGGCTAATCTTAAAGTTTGTCTCATGGACTCTGAGGATGGTGGTAGGTTCGTGAACCTGGTATCACAGTTGTCTCTTGTTGTTGAGAAAAAGTAAAAGGAAATGTTGGATCTTATTTTAATGAAGATTAAGGAAAAGGTAGGTCAGTAAAAGGTTGTTGATTTTATGATTGGCGGAGTGGTATCTAAAGGTACCAAGGTAGGCTATATGTTCCCGACGTTGATAGTTTGAGGAATAGGATTTTGGCTGAAGCTCATGGATCTCTTTATGCTATACATCCTGGTTCTACAAAGATGTACCATGATCTTAAGGAGTTCTATTGGTGGAATAATGTGAAACGAGATATGACTAGCTATGTGGCTATGTGTATGGTGTGTCAACAAATAAAGTTTGAGCATATGAGACCCGAGGGTTTGTACCAAGAGATAGAGTTGCCCGAATAGAAGTGGGATATGATTAACATATATTTAGTTATAGTTCCTCCTCTACCTTGGAATCAATGTAATTCTATTTGGGTCATTGTGGATAGGATGACCAATTCCGCTCATTTCTTACCGGTGAGAAATAGTTATTGAGAGGAGGATTATGCTAAGTTGTATCTTGTAGAGATTGTGAAGTTGCATGGTGCTATAGTTTCTATCATCTTGGATTGTGGTACACCATTCTCATCTCATTTTTGGAAGTCATTTCAGATAGGTTTAGAAACTAAGGTGTGCCTTAGTACCGCTTTCCACCCACAGTCGGATGGATAAGTTGAGAGGACTATTCAGACATTGGAAGATATGCTTTGTGCTTGTGTGATTGACTATGGTGGTAGTTGGTACAACTATTTTCCTTTTATTGAATTTGCTTATAATAATAGTTACCACTCTAGCATTGACATGGCTCCTTTTAAGGCATTGTATGGTAGGAGGTGTCATTCTCTTATTGGATGGTATGAAGTGGGTGAGGGTAAGTTGTTTGGCCTTGGTTTGGTTTACCAAGCCTTGGAGAAGGTGAAGGTGATTCATGATAGTCTTAAAGCCATTCAAATTCGCCAAAAGTCCTATGCGAATGTGAGGCATAGGGAGTTGGAGTTCAACATTGGCGATTGGGTGTTCTTGAAGTTATCTCCAATGAAGGGAGTAATGCAGGTTGGTAAAAAGGGAAAGTTGAGTCCTTGGTATGTTATCCCATACTTGATTTTAAAGAGGGTTGGTAATGTATCTTATGAATTGGAGTTGCCTCCTAGTTTGAGCTCCATTTATTTGATTTTCCATGTTTTTATGTTGAGGAAGTGTGGGTGATCCTTCACCGGTCATTCCTTTGGATGGATTGGGTATCTCGGATTCCTTATCTTATGAATTAGTCCCGGTTGACATCTTGGATCGCCAAGTCAGTTGGTTGCAGATGAAGGATGTGGTTTTGGCAAAGGTTCTTTGGAGGAACCATAAGGTTAAGTAAGCCACTTAGGAAGCAAAAGAGCACATGAAATCCAAGTATATGCATTTGTTCCCCATTTTGAAGGATCATGCTTGAGGTATGTACTGATCTTCTTGTCTTTGTTATATGTCTTCATTTTCTAACTTAGTTAAATGTTAGTTTCTTGTGTGATGATATGTTAACTCATTCTTGTACTTGCCTTTACCCGAGGATGAATGATCCAAGTGAGGGAGAATTGAAACACCTTGGCTTTGAGCCCATAGAAAAACTACTTAAGTTGGAGATTCTGGACAACATATGAATAGAGGGTACTAGTCCAATGTTTGGGTATGACTATTACTTCCTCTCTTGTATACTGGACAATGTGTTTAGGTTGGTTTCTGCCCTAGGTATGACTAGGCATCATACCTATCGTATGATAGTGTACGAATGGTATGTTGTCAAGTCGTATAGTGCCTTGAGCATGGTCCAGATGATTCTGACCAAGGTACGATTATAAGGATACTACTTGTAAGTTAAGATATGACTTGGTCTTGAGTGGTAGTATATTGATTAATATAGGGTCCAACGGGAGGTCTAGGGTAAGAGTCAAGGTTACCACTCTTACCCTAGGGTACTGTTAAGGGAAGGAGGTGAGTCATAGCCTTCTGCGTGTGTTTTCATCTTTTAAGTTGGAAATATTTTATACATTTGTCACCCCAAAACCCTTGATACCCACAACTTATAACATTATTTGGCCTTTCATTCTTCACCTAAAAAGATCAAAAACTCACCAAAATCACTCTCTAAACTTCTCCAACAAGATTGCTGCTAGGGTTCATCAAGGAGTCTATCTTGAGGCTAAAGGGGTCAAGTTTCTTCTGTGAATCTTCCTGTATATGGCATGTAACTCTTCCCTCATTATTATTTCTAAAACATCATGTGTTTTAAACTTTGATTTTGATTCTTAAATGGTGATTTTGAAAATCAATGTTAAGGATTTTGATGCATATTGCTAAGTATTGTTTACTCTTGATTTAAGTTATGTTTTCATATATTTTTGGTGATGGTTTTCACATGTGGGTATTTGTTGATAGTGGTTTAAAAAATGGGTCATGGTTAACCCTAAACTTGATGGTTTTACTTTGGTTTTGGTCAGATGCCCTCAAGGTGTTTGTGAAAATGTCTAAAAGAAATTAATAGTCACATGTTAATGGTGTTTTAAACTAAGACAATGGATTAATGGGTATGAATTTTTTGTAAATAGTTTTGTAAAGGCCTTGTTGGTAATGTAACGGTTTTAAATGGTAAGGCCTTGGCGGCTATGTTACATGACCCAAACTTCGAACCATGTCGTATGGGCACCTCGAACTCACATGAACCAAAGTCTACCCGATAACCCAACCTAAGCGTCTCAACATACCATAGGAGTTGAAAAAACTCCAACTCACTTATCAAAAAAGAGGAAATAATATCATAAGTCAACATTACATTCATTATAATAACTATGCCCAAGTTCATAGTTGTTCATAACACCTCTATACAATTCCGAAGTCAATAAGTGTATATGTCGAGAAAAGCCCCCGACTATAGCCAAACCAAGTCTTAAGGAGTCTAAGAGATGACATCTTCCAAATTAAGGAAGCTCAACGCTTCAAGTCAAGAACAAACCGGCTCGATCTACTAATCACTGTGTAGGTAAAGAAGAAGGTGCTCTAGGTACTACGTCGCGTGGGGATGTAGCATCCAGAGATGATTAGCGGTTGGAATGCTAGTATGTAACTCAAGGATAAGTGATAAAATAACATCATCATTCAACAACAAGACAATATATCACATTTTATCTCATCAACACACTTAACCATACATATAAATATATCACATGATAATCAAGATATCATTTCAAAGTTTTCATCATTCTCAAGCATTCATTCATTAGAGATGAAGTGGAGGACTACTACCTCCCACACTCATAGATTCATCATTCTCAACATGCTAAGGACTTCAACAACAATCACATTATCATTAGATAAGGGACTTAAACCGTGCTCACATTCATTAGCCAAGGACTTTAACCATATTCACAATCATTCAAACAAGGGACTTTACCTGCACAGATCCATTATTCAAAAAGGGACTTTACCCGCACAGATCCATTATTCAAAAAGGGACTTTACCCATACAGATTCATCTAGGCGAGGGAATTTAACCTCATTCCCATTTATTATACAAGGCACTCTAACCACACGCCATATGTGGACTTTACCACAAGCCTCTTCATGAGGCGAGTTACTTGACCTTAAGAGCTCTTCTTATGGAATAGACTTTACCTTGCAATTTCATTGGGCGAGGGACTTTAACTCCAATCTCTATCATGGGCAAGGGACTTTAACCTTAAGCCATCACATAAGGAAAGGGACTTTAACCTCAATCCATCACCACCATCATTAGTTGACATTTAGGACTTACCCTCTTTTCTATGCATCAACTTTCATTCAACACAAAACACAGGGACTTTAGCCATTTAGCAAATTCAATCACTATACAAAACCCCATGGTACTTATGGGAGCCTTTATTGCTCAACCATTTTAATAAGCCAATGCCTTCATTAAATTCATCACACAATTCATTTTATGGTCCTCAATACCTTCACAAGACATTCACGTTTTAATAGCTTTCTAATGCCACACTTCAGTTCAATACACTATTCAAGTTCATCTTCATATTAAGGGAATTCACCCTTTTATTACCCATTATCTCAAAAATATCATCAATTACATATTAAATGTCTCACAATATTCTTATCACAGCATTTATCAAACATTCATACTCATTGGGCCTTTGCCCTAGTTCAATAGATCATCAACAATTGACTAGACAACTTAGATATTTTTACAAACACCTTTTGTGCATACTTATGACGGTCATTTTCATGTTAGAAATTATCAAGACTAGGGTTACTCAAGACCCTCATTTTAAAAAATATATAAAAATCACCCATATATGCAATCTACCATCAAATACATGTATCAACACAAGTATATACAAGAATCATCATCATTTATTGTTAGGTGTAAAAACCCTTTTCATTTGATTCAAAACCACCATGTACACTTACTAATGCAAGTGTGAAATACATGGGTTTAGATTTATTTAAATATCGAAAGAGATAAATGCCTTAAACAACTTGAATCACCAAAAATCTTGACCTCTTCCTTGACACTAGATGAACACCTCCAAACCCTAGCTTCTAATCTTGCTTCCAAGAGCCTTTAGAGTGTTTATGATGTTTAAGTCTTGTAAAATAAAGACTTAAGAGGCTAATTTGCGTTATATATGGAGAGGTATTAGGGTTTTAGGCATGGGAAATGACCAAAAGTTCCTTGGTTAATAGCTGGACAGTCCACACATGCGACTACCCCATGCAGGTCCTATGGCAATCGTGACATAGGGTATGATTGGTACCCTAACTCATACCTTAGCCTTCTTCTAGGTAAACCACATTGTTTTGGGTATTAAAAGGTACTTTTGATTCATAATAAAGGGTATGAATTACCCTTTTATCATGAGCTCAATTTGTGATAAAAATAGTCCACTCTAGGTTTGAGACTTTACTCTTTATAGTTGACTAGTATATGACTCATAAGCATGGTTACGACCAAGGTATGGAATTTTTGTATATTAGGAAGTATAATAACCTAACATACTATCTAGGATATGAAAGATGAGGTCAAGATGGGTACGAGTCATGACCTAGGGTACGACTCAAGTGCCCCCAACTGTATCCACTCTAGAGATATCAAAGAGGTTATTGTCTTCTTCAAGGGTTCAAGTATAAGTGTTTGAATTTTTTCCCACATGGATAGGTGATTATAGATACAAGTTAACACCCTAATATACACATAATAAGTCCTTACACAAGTTCAAAACAACATACAATAAGGATATAACATAACACACATATCATGACCATTGCCATTGAACTAAATTTTTTTTGCAAGGTCACATTCTCGGGTGTTTTACCATTGTTCTCAGTTTTAATATAAAAGGCCTTGGTGGATATAGTTTGGTTTAATTGGATACTTTGGAGTCACTTTGGTATGACATAATTGGATAGACATGTAAGCTCTAATTCTGATATGACGATACCAACAATAAATTCTTAATAAATAATACAACTTGGTAAATAGTTGGTTGTGTGTGAATAGTTTTAAATTGCGCTTTAAATCAAGATGTATTAGTGAATCCGTGGAAGGTGAAGGTCTCGGTGTGACCAAAACTAGAAACCCTTGTTTGCCAATGTGAGGTTTGGTCTTGGTGACCGTGTACATGATGTCACACTTGTATTTTAGAATATGTACTAGTCGTATAATATTCTCTCTAGCTCATGAGACTAACACATACCAAGGCCCTTTCAATAGGTGGCACTGACCCCATATAACACATAGGTGAATTTAGAATGGCGGCGCTACACATTCTAGGTTAATAAATTCAAAGCTCATACTAATCCCGTTCCCTATCCCGACATGATGTGTATATATATGTATTGAATTATTTTTATGCATTGGTTGTTTAGTTTTAACTATTGGCATTATTTTATCCTTATCATTAAGTTACATGCTAGCATTCTAATCATTAACCATCTTCGACGCTGTATCCTTATGCGATGTAGGTGTTTGTCATACTATACCTCCTACTAGTGATTGGACTTGGGAAAAGCTTATGGTGACTTGAAGTGGTGAGCTTCCATCCTTCAGAAGGCTTCATTTCCTACTTTGATTTTTTTTTATGTCATTGTTTGTTTATAAATGAATATTTATTTTGGTTATAGTCGAGGGCATGTCCCCACCAGATATTTCTTAGATTCTCTTTTAGAGGATTTGTATGGACAAACTATGGACTTTGGTAAGTTATGGAATAGAAATAGATTTGGTTATTATGAGATGATTGCTAGATTTTTTTAGGATGGTTTGACTTCTCTAGGCTGGTCATTATCATGGACCTATCCCAAAGTATTTGGGTTGCATAATGCTCTAACTTATTATAAGTTTGGAGTTCAACCGACATTGGGTATATTTTTGTAGTTTGGATTGGGTAGCAGGGTAATCTTCGATTCTTGTTGGTCTTGAGATACCCATTACAGCAAGGCCCTGGTTCGAGTCATGTCAATTATACTATATAAAAGGGCATGATTCTAGTATATGGATGCTTAGACATTTATCATTATATTGTTTGGATATTGTGATGGCATACTTACTTTTGGTGCATTCATGAAAATTTAGTGGTATGATTCTAGCCAAAACCTTGATTTCACTATAGTTTTTTAAAAAAGGAAAATCCCTACTTTTCACTTTTAAAATAATTTTTTTTATAATGGGGATTGTACCACCCTATTTTATGTATGTTGAGCTTTCAGAACTAAAGTTCATAATCTGGAAATGGACTAGATGGATTCTGGTCCATGGTTTATCTATTCTTTTTACCTCGATTATTTACTTTGATCGAGATAGAGTATGACCATATCTATACCTCTTATGTTTATTTAGCCCTGGAGTTGATCTTGAGCATTGAGTTTACAGACTTAAACTCTTTTAGTCATAATTAAAGTCTATGCACTTATTATATATGGATCTCTCTGGTATGATATAGATTAGATTGATGATGATTAGAAATCCTCGATTGATACTAGATAGTGTATATAAATATTCTCACATCCCCTAGGGTCCCTTTCATCCTTAAGCCATTGTGCCTAAGAAAAGAGGTCGTCGTAGGTCCTGCCTTTGCAAAGTGTTAGCTAGAGGAGGTTTATATACTTGGTATGTAATGGAACTTATATCATATATGGTACTATGGATTTACTTTGCATTAATTCACTCATATGCATTGCCTATCACCAGTATATTATTTTGTGCTTATATCTATCAACCTTATTGGTGTGGTTGTATAGATATAGGTTATGATTTTTGAGTGTTGATTGAACGTTTTGGGCTTATATGGACCTAGTTAGCATTCTCTATCTGGAATAGCCAGTTACTTCATTGTTGTTATTATAGTTAGTTCATGACAGACTGATTATAGACTGGTACTGAGGTTGGAGCTAAGATTTTGATCCCTTTCCTTTTAACTGTAAATTACACTATGGATATTTATCTCATGGTTAGGCATTATAACTTGGAAACCTGATTATGACAACCCTAGATTTCCTACTTGGTTTGAATTCCTTGAGATGTTAGGCTTATGCCTTAGGGTATTATCTCGAGTTAGCCCTTCTATAGATATATATATGGTGTTACTGTATGTGCTTCTCTTATATCTTATTCATGTTCTATATGCATTCATTGTCTTGTATACTATTATATAACTTTCCTTTACTTCTCTATTATTTATTGACAAGTGATATATGTTGTGGCACTTTAGATCCTGATTGTATGATGATAGGATAGTTTATCCTTATTGCCCCACTAGCTTATTTATGTTTTGTTCTTGGATGGTTTCTTGTACTTTATATTCTTTCTTTACATGTTATTTATGCTTGCGTTATCTTTCTAGCTTAGTAGGTCGATGGTTGCTGAGTACCACGTGTTTGCTACTTGTACTATACTTCTGCAAACTCCAAATCATAGTATGAGTTCTCATTGTTACTATATGTATTAGGTCGAGCAACTATGGTTTAGAGTTTTGGGTTGAGCTCTTAGAGTTTGGAGTATTACTACTCCCCCTCTTGTTGATTAGAATGATATCTATGTTATATTTTGAGATGGCTTGTACTTATACTTACTCAGTGTTTCACTTTGTACTCTTATAGTATGAGAATCTTGTAATAAGTTCACTAGGTTTTTGGATTGCTTTATATATATACATATATGTATATATGTATATATATATATATATTATAGCCTTTGAACCATATTTATTTTGTTATTTTGCTCTAATATTTTTGATAGTCCGTTACTAGATGTTCTAGACTATGAGTTGGATTACCTAGTGGTGGTTCATTGTAGGTGCCATGATGATCGGAGAAATTAGGTCGTGACGATCTGGTATCAGATCTTGGGTTCAGTGGTGTGTTGGTACAAGTGCTAATTTTCAAGTAGACTCCTGCAAATTGGTACAAAGACATCCATATCCTATCTTTGGGAGGCTACAGGGCATTTTATGGAAATTATATTCTTTACTTTTTATTGTGTGTCCGTATTTCTATGTACATCTAGTACGTTCTTTGACTCTATTCTATTTTAGATGGATGATAAGGGATTATTAATAGGTATGGATTATATTTTCACACATACTTTTGGAGCTTCAGCAGTGTTGGAGTGGGGAGTCAAAGGTTAATATCGAAGACTTTAGCATTAGCCATAGGATGTTGGGCTATCTGAGGGTTTAATAGAAATTGTGATTGCCTCAGATATTCAAGGTTTATCATTGGGGATTTTGATCCAATTTATGGATACCTCATAATTGGAGATGATGTTTCGTATATTGAGTAGTTCTCAGACTAGATTTGGGTTTGTTGGTGTTCAACAGGGTTCCTTTTCAATTTTAAAGTATGAGATTAGGTTTTTTTAGTGTGTCAGACATACTCCAATGCTATATTTCTTCAAAGCATAAGATGGTGTGCGGATTTATTGGAGGATTATCTTTTCCACTCTGTTTGGCATCAGAGAATTTGATAGCAATCGAGTCTTCTTTGTCTTAGGTTGTTGACCATGGGAGGGCCACAGATAGAGGATGTATTAGGACATATGGAGTGACAGTAAGGGGATATGTCATTAGTATGATACTACTGGTGTTTTGTCTAGGAGTAGGGATCTTTCTTATAGGGATCAGCTTCACTTGCAGTCTATCAGTTCCACACAGGTAGCATCTCATACTATAGTTAGCTCTAAGATAAGTCTATTTCATAAGGCTCAACTTAAATGTCCAATTAAGTGCAACGCGGTCGTTGTCAATATATTTACCCAACTAAGAGTTGTGGTTGAATCCACGAGGAATAATATGAGTGGCAATTGAGTAAATTCAAAATAGAAGTACTTTTTAAAATTCAAACCTATAGTACAAAATGGTTTGGGGGTTTTTAATAGTGTCAAATGCGAATGCAAATCTTGGGCTTCTATGGGTTTAATTCGAGACTAAGAACAATTAGAGTGTAATCAATTAGGATCAATCTTGGGATTATACTTTCCTAGGGGTAATATGTGCATGGGAACATGATAAATCGATGCAAATTCTAATCATTGATGAGATGGTAGGCTAGGTCTAATGTCCTTGAAGCTAGTTTTTCAACAAAACCATAAGGATTTCACCCATTGGCTCTTTCGAGCACCTAACAAGTGTGTAAATCAAAACCACCCAACACCTCAACCAAGGCATCCATATTTCTAGGATGATACCTATGGTATAGTTAATTTCACAACCACCCTTTTAATAGTCTATTGCTGCTTTGTTCTCCAAATCCCTTTTTCAAGGATGATATGGATTCCTAAAGTTCACCCAAAACCCTTCTTTTGAAGATGGTCTTGAGCTTTCTAGAGTTTAGGATTTTCACCCATCAAACCCATTTGGGTATTTGAGGCTTTCACCCATAAAATCCCAAGAAATTAAATTAGACAATAATAGAACTCATCATTAACAAACTCAAATCTACACAAAAATATCATAACCCACACACAATCGCACCCTAATCAAGCATAATCTCAAGAGGTAGATCTAGTAACTAAAAATGATAATAAACACAAATAAACCAATATTTCCATCTAATTTATCCATAAGAGAATAAAGAGAGGGCAAACCACACTTTAGAATCCAATGAATCTTCAATGGCTAAAACCAAATCAACACTTAAAAGTCACTCTAATGACTTGTTAGCTTAAAATCAGTGCAAGTCTTGCTCCAAGCTCCAAGAAATTAAAAAAAAAATCCTAAACTAAGGATGGGAGATAGGTGATGGAATGATTAAAAAATCCTTTAGATTAGGGTTTTGGTCTTCTTCTTTTGGGAAAATTTAGGATATCTTCATGCATTCATAGTTTTTCCCTTGGGCTGAAATCCCACAAGGCCGTGATCGTGGTGTCTTTAATCCAACCGCGGTACAGAGATCGCAGGAAATTCCATATGATTATGGGTTGACGCCCGTGATCGTGATAACTAAGGCCATGTTTTGCTCCAGGTCTTCAACTGCACTTCTTTGATTCATTTTGTTTCTTTTGTAGATCCAATCCACATCTTTTCATCTAATCACTTTTGAACCTGCAAAATATAGATATTAGTGCATTCAATAACAATTATGTCTCACTTATTTATTCAAAACAAAGTAAGGTTCCAAAATAATGAGTGTAGATGAGTGGTAAAATTACCACTCATCAGCATTTAGTATGAATCTTAAGGCCATAAAGGCCATTTTGGATCAGTGGGTGCAGTACCTCAAAGTACTCTAAGAGCTAGTTTTAGTTTTGGCAAGATTGTTCATTGGATTAAGGAGAGTCCCAAACTTAAGATGGTTGTTCAGATAAGATCAATATATATTTCTTGACAGTCTAGAGCTCCTGAGGTAGCTATGATTATGGGGAGGATATTTATTTTAGTAGGGAGTTTCCCTTGTGTTACTTAGTTGTCCAGTTGGAGTTAGCCCATGTTTTTTGCTAGGTTAGGGTTTCAAGGGTTTATTACAACTGTAGTTAAATCAGTCGTTATTCCAAAGAGTGTCCCTGCTAAGGAATTATTAGCCATTCCGCCCATCCAAATAAGTCTCATAGAGGTGTGGTGCCTTCATTTAGAAGGTAGTACACTTAGTGCCTCAATTAGTGATTTAGATGATTAGTTCAAGTTTAGACCCACTCAGAGTCATAATCTTTCAGTCATAGAAGACTTATGATTTTGGTTCTCTTGTGTGATCGATACACCTTTTATACCCTACCTTTTTCTTTTATCTGATTTGAATTAGGGTTTTCATACCCATCAAGGATTTTATGCCTTGATATTTTTATATTAGCTATTGTTCCTTGGTGTAGATGTTATATATATGTGACTACCCTCGTAGATGATTTCCTTTAGTAGTGGATAGAGTGGGGCAACATTAATATTTTCCTAAGGGTGTAGCATTTGGGTTCGAGTCCCATTTACCATGGCATATTGGCTTTCTTATGGCCCTAGAGTGGTAGTTGCTATTGTTTTTCATTTTTAATAGCACCTACACCTTAAACTGGTGTTTTTATCTCCGTAGTTATTGTTTTTATTATTTAGACGTTGATTGATTCTTACTTGATAGACGATAAAAATAGCATTGTCTAGTTAGAATTTCCTTTCTCGTGATTCTTATTCGTTGGACTAGGCAACTACTTTGGTTGGATGTTTTTCTCTTTTTTAGAGGGATGAGGTTGGTCGATCTCCTCTTCTATTGGTGAGGTTAGATCAAATTTTTAGTGGAGATTTGACTATATTTCCTATTTTTGAGTTTGAGATTCTAGGACTTACCTTTTGGTTTTGGGGATACTAGCATTGGCTATATTCTCTATAACCTTTTTCTAAGGCTGAAAAATTTGGGATCAATTCTTTTGATTTGGATGGTTCATCACCCGATAAAAGCCTTTCTTATTTTTTGGTTTGCCTTTGGATAAAAGCTTTGATCTTGGAATTGATATGGAGTTGGATACCGCGTTCTCTCCGTGATGTGGTTCTTGGTCCAATTGAGTAAAGGATGGTATAGATGGGTAATCCTTTCCTATATCTACTTACTAAGATTTATCAATTAAGAATTCATTATATTGATTTGCTTGGTTTATTTTTCAATAGTGGCCTTGGCCTTGGTAATGATGTTTAGATTGGTACTCTATTATTTTGTGATGTGAGTTAAGGATTATTAGGTTAAGGTTGTTTTATATGGGTAGATTCAAAAATTTCTCTTTCGAATATTTGTTTAGCCTAATGATATTTTTAGAGTGCTTCTCTTTGATGATACGATCCTATGGGTATTTGTTGTTGTAGATGGAGTATTGGATTGACTAGTTTTAGACTAGGATTACATTCCTCAAAGCTGTTTGAGTTTCGTGCTACTATTAGTATTATTTTCAACCTTGGTGGGTTCTTAGGTAAGCTTTGATGATTTGTTCCCTCCAGCAAATATGGATTTGATTGCTTATGTCTTTAGCATGTGGTTTTTACTCCATTGTGATTTTGTTCTTTAGCTATATTTTGATCTTGGCACCGGTAGGTACCAGTGGGTATATGCCTGATTTTTGATAATAAGGTCAATTTGGGCATTTGGCCTTAGTTCAGACTTGTTGGCTCAAGTTTTAGACTTTGAATCTTATGAATAAAAACTTGGATGTTATGCTAGTATTTAGAGTATGGATGATTACTCATCTATAGGATTAGTTTTGACAATCAAGATCAAACAGTTCAGCTTTAGTGTTGAAATTTTGGCTATGAGTTGTAGAGATTGGTTCAACCATCATTTTCAGATATGCATAAGTTGAGCATTCATTTATAGGATGGCTAAGCCTACTCTATGTCTATTTGTTTGTTGTTTTCTGAATGTATGGTAGATGCTTGAATGATAGTCCATTGGGACATGGTATTGGATTTTACCACTCTTGATCTTGATTCTCAGTTTTCATTGGAACTTTGGATTCTCTGCTCAACAGAAAGTGTGTGCTTCAGTTGGCTTTAACATGGTTTCATCATTAGTTGGTGGGACTCCTTGGGGAGGACCGTCGAGTTTTAGGAGTTTGTGCTTAGGACTCCTGACTATCAGTTTCAAGGGTCATCCAGATCAGTGAGCAGCTTTGGTATAGATTGCAAACTTTAGTTATCACCATTTCTGTGTGCAAGTAGCACCTTATGGGCTTATTCATATCCTTTCCTTGAGGAATATCGATGGATCAACTCCATCCCTTCAAGGATAATGTGATGGGATTTTACAGATAGGATTCGAATGACTTTCCATATAGTTCAGAGTAGAAAGGTGGTTTTAAAAAGCTTAGGAAGGTTATATTTGGATATTTGAGTTGGTTGCATGATTCATGCCTTGGATTGTATTTTTCTTGGTTATGCTTGTAACGTCGTGGTATTAGATTGTTATGGTTTAGATTTATATTCTTCATCCATCCTTTATTTATTTAGATGCTAGTTGGTAGTTGAGATCGAGTTGTGGTTATTTGGAAAGTAAAGTAAGGAAGTTGGTTAAGAAGAGATGCATATGGTAAAATCCCTTGCAAACGTTATTTCTCCTTAGAGGTTATCTAGGGAGTCATCTTAGGTGTTTACGGGCCTAGTACCTTGTTTTTCTAAGATTTTAGGCCCATTCTATCTATTGACTTTTGTGGACGAAAGTCCTTTTAGTAGTGAATATTGTAATGACCATCTAGGTTATTTTTTTAATTTTAGCATTTCCAGTGTTTTGAACCTCTTTATAGCGGCTACAGGTAATTTATGACTTGCCAAAACTGTCAGTTTGGTTATTAGGCAGTTTATTTGGGTTTTAGGCTCATTTTTCTATTTTACAGCTATTGCTATTAAGGAATTGGTCTTGGACCAAAAATCCTAGTAAACGACCTCGAATAAGAATTCCGACAGCGTCATTAGATCCAGAACATTCATTTTAAGCTAGGTGAACCCTTTGTTCTTGTCCCAAGGCTTCTGTACTTGTTTTGGGCTATTAGATCAATTTTATGAAAAATTTAACTATAGGTGTAGGCCCCACATTTATTATAAAGAATCTTTGATGAAAGTTTGATGGTTCCATTGAGTTTGAAATGTCAAATTTGGTAAATTACCAAAGTTTACTTACATGCACGAGATTCCAAATGATTCTCGAGCACCTTGTTGGAGTCCATTTGGACTTTGCAAAATTTGGTGCCTGGCAGTATCTGTTGCAACCTCTTAAATGGACCTTTAGTCACTTAAGCGGTGGTTGCTTAAAAGACCATGGGATTACTTTAGAGATCACATATGGACCACGCCAAGCCACTTAAGCCATGGACTTTCCGCTTAAGTAGAGGTTGCTTAAGAGGCATTCTATTTCTTAAACGGAGTTTAGCTTTTGTAGCGGACTGCTTAAGAGATCATTTGACCACTTAAAAAATAACTCGGTCGCTTTAGCGGCATCGGCAAAGAATTAATTCCCCCTCTCCACCCGATTTTCCTCTTATTTTCTCAACCCTTTTCCATTATTTTTGAGAGGATGAGACATGAGAAAATGTGGGGAATCATCCATTGAAGCTAAGGTAACTTATCCTAACACTAGTTGGTCATTTCCCATTATTTTCACCGTCAAAATCCATCCCATTTCATTGTAAATTCTTAGAAATTTGGTCATTTAATACTTGGACTTTAGGGGACGATTTGGACCCGATTTGTTTCCCATGTATTCTAAACAATCAAGCACACATTCCTTGTCCTTCGAGGGACCTCATGACTAATTTAGTTTTAGATTTCATTTACGAGCCTTGTGGAATCATTCTTGACATGAATTCTTACCAAATCTGTTATATAGAAATACAGGTCTTATTTTACTCCTATTGATGTGCAGAGTATTATTTTGATAGCGTGGAGGCATTTTGTGTAACACCCCAAAATAGGGTCCCGAGACGTCACACAGTGCTTAGGGGCATAAGTAACCCTAATCTAACCATTCTATTGGCATAACTTATAAGAAAATAAATAAAATGCTCAGGTCTACATAAGATCAGCGAAAACATAGAACTCATTTGAACTTGATCAATACAAATATGAACTTTACAAAGTTACAACTCTACTTTTACAATTGAAACCAAAACTGAATATCTCAACTTCTACTGACTGTCTATAAAGCCTTTACTAGTATTGACTCGAGATAGCCGGGTCATGACTCCTAACTATCCAAGATCAATACGACCAAAGTAATAAACATACAACACTTCTCAAACTCTATAACTAACTCAAGCCCTCGAATCAAAAGGACTCATCACCTGCTGACAGGAAGCTGCAAACTGACTGAATGCGGTATATGCGCTATAACTTGTACCTATATTAGAAGGAACTGTAGCATATAGAAATATATGAGGGTCAGTACTTTAACAAATGTACTGAGTATGTGGGGGTGCAATGCAACATTTAAAATAATATCATAAAATTAAAATGGAATCTTGCATGCTGACAATAATGACTCTCTTCGCTTAAGTCAATTGAAATATGTTCCTTATAAATCATCAACAGTGATACAAGCATTTTAAATTACATAAATCATTATACTCAACTCAAAACTCTTTAAATCATGACTTAGAGTAATTCAGTAACTCATGAAACTTGAACTTGGGAGTTTCTTATAACCGACATGACTACACCATGTGAGCCCCATGGAGTCCAATGTTTTGCCCTCCTAAGGAGAGAACCCTACATTGGCAGGGGTGTCATACTCTTGCCAGGGAGTACAACCTCAATCGTATCATCACAATCTCATACTCGGCCTTTGGCCCGCAACTATCAACATCAATCCTACAGTGGCACGTAGTTCTGGGAAAATACCACATTTCCTGCTCGGTCCTAAATACTCCTCCTAGACTCAGCTTAGAATGCGTTAGGAAATCCACCTCAATCAATATCAACTCATGGGTATATCATGATGACCAAAACAACAGTATATCTCATCAGTAAATCATATACGACTATGGATTCGTAACTCGACTCAAATTCAAACAATGTTTCTCAACATCAAGATTTATCAATTCATTACGTCATGGCAACATCAATAACTTTGAGGAAATATCAAGACTCATTATAACGAGTCAATTTCATGAACCAATATACTCAATAATCCAATTTGTCATAAGAAAGTTTAAAGATCGACACATGTCTTGAAAACACTTGGAATACTAACTTACGGTAGAAATATGAAATTCGCAATATTAAATATCAAGTCATAATTTGGAAATTGTAAAATAATCATGTATCAAAACCTTCAAGAAAACATCATAGAACTCATTCTTGACTCTCAAACTCAAATACAATATATATATATATATATATATATATATATATATTCAATAATCAAACTTCTCATAGAAAAGCTTAAATCATGACTCTTATCTCAAATCATTCGGAATTCATCAACTCATAATAATGATATTCAACTCATGACATAAGTTCTCAATTTAATAAATAAAACGATGAAATAGTCATGTGTATCAATCTTGATTAGCTCAAATATCATATCTCATTAATAAAGTAATTTGGGTGTAAACCCACTTTGTAAATGATGGATTTCAATAATAGAAATTAAATCTTTGGGCACAAGAAAGAAAGATGTGTTCTTGTTCAAACCCCACATACCTTGGATTATAATTTTGGAGATGAAGAAACTTGAGTGGAAACTCTTTCTTGCACTTTTGGACTAAGATTCTTGATGCCTTTGACTCAGAAAACTCAATTCTTGAACAATGTGGAAGGATCTATGGAAGAATTCTTGAATTTCTTGGAAGAAGATTTGATTTTTGGATACAGAGAAAACTCTAGTTTCTAGACTTTTCTTGTGGAAGATTGGAGAGAAATAAAAGAAAAATGATCTTCTCTTTACCACTTGGGTATATTTATAAGACTAAAATGGGTGGAAAAAACCAAAATGCCCTTTTGAAAAAGATAAAATTCACTGATCGGGGCCTACGATGGTCGATCTGACGGTCCGTCAGGGATCTAACGGTCCACCAAGTCATCCGTCACTCGGGAGCCAAAGCTGGGACGTTCTGTCTCATCCTGATGGACCCCTTGATGGTCCATCAACTTTGTGATGGTCCACCAACTTGGCCGTCGCACGATGGCCTGGAAAGGGAATCACTGCCTTGGCTTGACGGGGAACTTTACGGTCCACCAGGGACCTGACGGTCCTCCAAGTCGACCGTAAAATCTGGATGATCTGATAACTCTGAGTAAAATGGCCAGAACTCCTTTGTCTGATGTCGGATTTAGATAAAATTGGTATCGGTGGAAAGCTTATTCAATGATCTAGATGGCAAAAAGTTGAAATTAGGAAAATTCTACATGGTTCAATCATCATTCACGTTAGGAGTCCTTTCCATAAACTCGAAAGACAGATTTAGACTTAAGGGGATGATCGGGGTATTACAATATCTCCTCCTTGGAAACATTCCTCCTCGAATGTTGCTATTGGTCAAGAATACGGAGAACACAGAAGATACAATGTTGAAACCACTTGCAAACCTGAATCTATATTCTTCTAAACTTTGGAGTACTTTATCGAATTTATAAACTCAGCATGAGAATAGCTATACCGCTGGGTCCGTGACTGGAAAAGAATAGAACAGAGAACAACTGTAATTCTTGACTGCGTGGGAGCCAATTCAGCTTCTGCTTATAATAAAGAGCGGGCCCACACTGAGAGTCTAGGATTCACTTGGTGTGATCAGGGTGCAATCATACTCATAGACTGTGAAGTGATAATTTATGCAGGCATAGGTCATGAGAGACAAGGCTAAGATTACACAACGGGTATTACATTGCCTTGACTAGAATACTTGGAAAATAAAGACCGTTCAATGAATAACTACAGACTGAATCATAATTAGATGTTCAGATCTAAAACTAATGCTTTGAAAAAAATGGAAGACCATAGAAATCTATCTGCCAGATTTTTAAGACTGGATTGCCGACCATATAAATGGAATCGTACTAGATACTCATACTTAAGTGGAGGATTCCTTCAACACCCTTCCAAAGAATTCTAACGATATGAAGGATCAAGGAACATTAAGCAAGATATAACAAGACATCTGAATCAAGGATCATAGAATTGCCATAATCCCATAACTTCGAACATAAACCCTTAAATCTTAAGTCGGGATAGAAGCACTAAGCCTCAAGCAATGCGACTTCTTACTCTCAAACTTAACCATACTTCTCGAACACTCTTGAGACTATACTATACCCTTCTGATACTATATTTAATCGATATAACTTATAATCCTCACATGGCACTGATACTTCTGTCTACCCCATATCTCCTCAAACCGAATCCGCTCATCGTCTTCATGCCTAACCTAAAACCAACAAATTTGCCACATGACACCATTATCATTGACTTCCACATATCTACATTTTTTTCTTTTTTTTACAACTTCTCACTTTAAGAGTAATTCTTATTACCTCTTTGACAACTATAATCCATCTAGTACTATCCATTTACTAAAGTGCAATGCGCCCATCCACATGTACACAAACTCGACCTTCGAGCCCATCTTCATAACCATATAGGAATTCCTAATCAAACACTTATAGCGTATAAAGCCTCTTCTTCATATCCTACACACCTCTTATCAAGAACAACTTCCATGCTCTCACCTTAAACAAGCCCACCAGACATACTCCTAACTAATCAAGCCCTACACAAATGCTTTACTTTGATCTTTCCTTTAAACTCAAGGAATTACACAAAATGAATATACAACAATCTTTCCAATTATAACACATTAAACTTCAACTAATCATGACATGTAGCAAAGACTTAGCCTCAATCCCACATCATATTACTTCCTAGCCAAAGTAAGCATGCCATCATCTATCGTAGATAAGGAAATATCTTCTCTCTCCTATCTAAACAACTATACACCACTACTATTTCAATTAAGGAAAGATAACTAAAAGATTAGAGCATGAGGATTTGATGCATGAATAAATACTATGAATAACTTGACATTTAATTGAAGCTTGAGGAATAGAGGATTTAACATCATAAACTTATCAAAGGAATATGGCCCGAGGGCAAGCACGATATAAATCTGAATTCTTGTGAATCATTAGAAGCATTACTTGAATATTTGAACTGAACATACTAGAAGGTTTGAGCACATGAGTCATGATCCACATGACCTAAATTTGGGACTCGCAATTTACAGAATATAATTCCAACTGCTAAAAAATCTAAAACTTTGCATTTTGGGAACTGAGAGAGGGCACGATTCTTTATGGCATGCATGAGTCATGATCAAGGAACTGAAATGTAAAACATGAGTAATTATTGGGACACTAAAAAGTATCGAAACAAGGATGGATTGAGCATCATTCTTTCCCACCGGTACCTTACAACTCACTAGTACATCCCCTGAAATTTGAAAGCTTAACTTGGTTACTCATCCTATCATCTCCCCCTTAGACTTAAGCCATCACTCTGAATAGGTGAACCACTATATACGCGCTAGTCTAAACTAAAATCATTTTACTTTAGAGTTTGGGATATAATCAATACACAATAATAATAGAATTTAATCCGAGTGACAACATTTGAAAATATACAACCACTTCCTTACACCATGGCCTGAGTCATATCCTATCCATCTATACCCCCAGTAGTCATCATATGATACCTGCACGCTCACTAACTTTGAATCTACACGATCATCCCCATAGTCGAAGTATATATACCATCTAACACTTCAACCCTTATTCCCATTAACTCAACTTTAAAATTTCAAATCTTAGATTCTAACACTCAGCTTGAATACTTCCCAACCTTTGATGGATCGTACTACTACTGTTGTAGCCTACTAATATCACGCTTGAAAACTTATATCTCAAAAAAATAAGAACCAAGATCACACAAAAGGCTCAACATTTTCAATCTAAGCTCCTTAAATTCTCCATCAAGAATATCGTTCATTACCTGACTAGTCTTTGCTCTACCTAGTAGCTCTATGGTGCCACTATCTACACCACATGCCATGATCTTCGAAAATAATATAGCTTCATAGCTCCATGGGTAAAATTCCTTATCATCGGTACAATATCAAACTTAATTACAAACCGATTAGACTCAAGGTCCTGCATACACTGTTCAAACCTATTAGATCACTTCTCTATAACTAGTACCATTAATCAAGATATCGCCACATCCACTTTCATAGTCACCAATCTTCCGAGCTTAATGCGTAGCACTCAACATAGTTTATAGCTCTCTAAGCCCCAACTTAACTTCCTCTTGCAATCTCAGGAGCACCTAAGTTAACAACACTTATTCACTAAGTATCTTCGTCCATAACCTATACTCGTCTTATGTAACACACCATCAACAACTCTTTTTATACTTCAGCAAACTATTATTTACCTTAACCAATAACTCCTTCTCCTTTTTCCATGATCTAATATATAAGGACATATCACTTCATCACTAACTTGATCACATGCAAAAAGGCTGGCTATACATACTTTCAATAAATCACACTTACTACCCTTCTTGCCACTATGCCTCTAAACTTAGTTCCAACAAGTACAAGGAAACAAGATGAACAACGAGTTGCTAGTGAATCAAAATAGGCCTCGCCTGGATTCACTAGTCTTTGAATTTGCATTTTGAAAAAGAATTTGAGGTGGATAACAAAGTAATTATGCTAGTGAATTGAAAGAGCCCCACACGGCTTTACTAGACTTTGGTTTTAACAATATAATGATGAAAAAGTTACAAAACGTAGAAACTTGGCATACAGTATTCAATAATTTAAGAATACACGTCTTAATTGGTCTTAAATGAATGAATTATAGGGGAGGGGGCATAGCATTGAACTTAGGAAACTTATAACACACTGGAAGGCTTTGCTCAAGCGGCTTTGTAAAACTTCTGAAACTCCTTACTTGGTAAGTCTGAAAGCATTATCAGAGGGAGAAAATTAGAACTCACTGATCATGTTACCTCAAGAACAGTACATAGATAAAGAAGTATAGATTATCAATATAGATTCTCAGAAGGAAAATTTGAAAGTGAAACTGACTTGGGCTTATTACCTGATTCATAAGCAAAGCATAATAAGGCATTAATAGGATACTTTCTAGCTTATTTAAAACTTTATAACTATCAGTGGGGAATGTTTAAGAAAGTACTATCTATAAAGAATTGAGTTTGACTGCCTCTAATACCTTGAAAATAAGGCGGGGATACCCCAAATAGGGTAAGATGAGAATTTGTATAAGTTTCTCAATGAACCTTTCTATAGCATGATCTAGGACTTGAAAGAATGGAGACCTTTTCCTAAATGCCTTATAGCCTCTTGAAGAAAAGTACAGATGTCTCTGTACCATTCCACAAGACTCTACTAGACATGGCTTCATAGACACCCTAGGATACTTGAACTCTATACTTTGATACCAAGCTTGTAACACCTTAAAATAGGGTCCTGAGATGTCACACGGTGCTTAGGGGCATAAGTAACCCTAAGCTAACCCTTCTACTGGCATAACTTATAAGCAACTGACTAAAATGTTCAGGTCTACATAAGATCAGTGAAAACATAGAACTCATTTGAACTTGGTCAATACAAATATGAACTTTACAAAGTTACAACTCTATAATTAAAACCGAAACTGAATACCTCAACTTCTACTGACTGTCTATGAAGCCTTTACTAGTATTAACTCGAGATAGCCGGTCATGACTCCTAACTATCCAAGCTCAATACGACCAAAGCAAGAAACATAAAATACTTCTCAAACTGTATAACTGACTTAAGCCCTCGAATCAAAAGGACTTATCACCTACTGATTGGAAGCTGTAAACTGACTGAATGCGGTATCTGTGCTATAACTTGTACCTATATTATAAGGCACTGTAGCATATAGAAATATATGGGGGTTAGTACTTTAAGAAATGTAATGAGTATGTGGCGGTGCAATGCAACATTTAAAATAATATCATAAAAGTAAAATAGAGTCTTGCATGCTAACAATAATGACTCTCTTCGCTTGAGTCAATTAAAATATGTTCCTTGTAAATCATCAATAGTGATACAAGCATTTCAAATTTCATAAAACATTATGCTCAACTCAAAACTCCTTAAATCATGACTTAGAGTAATTTTATAACTCATGAAACTTGAACTCTTATGAACTAGGGAGTTTCTTATAACCGACATGACTACACCATGTGAGCTCTATGGAGTCCAACATTTTGCCCTCCTAAGGAGAGAACCCTATATTGGCAGGGGTATCATACTCTTTCCAGGGAGTACAACCTCAATCTCATCATCATAATATCATATTGGCCTTTGGCCTGCAACTATCAACATCAATCCTACGGTGGAACGTAGTTCTGGGGAAATACTACATTTCCCGCTCGGTGCTAAATACTACTCCCAGACTTAGCTCAGAATGCGTTAGGAAAGACCCATCAATCAATATCAACTCATGGGTCTATCATGATGACCAAAACAACAGTATATCTCATCGATAAATCATATACGATTATGGATTCCTAACTCGACTCAAATTCAAACAATGTTTCTCAACATCAAGATGTATTAATTCATTAAGTCATGGCAACATCAATAACTTTGAGGAAATATCAAGACTCATTATAATGACTCAATCTCATGAATCAATATACTCAATAATCCAATTTGTCATAAGGAAGTTTAAAGCTCGACACATATCCTGAAAGCACTTGGAATACCAACTTATGATAGAAACATGAAATTCACAATATTAAATATCATGTCATAATTTGGAAATTGTAAAATAAACATGTATCAAAAACTTCAAGAAAATATCATAGAACTCATTTTTGAATCTCAAACTCAAATACCAATCTATATATATATATATTAAATAATCAAACTTCTCATAGAAAAGCTTAAATCATGACTCTTATCTCAAATCATTCGGAATTCATAAACTCATAAAATGATATTCAACTCATGGCATAAGTTCTCAATTTAAGAAATAAAATGATGAAATAGTCATGTGTATCAATCTTGACTAGCTCAAATATCATAAATCATTAATAAAGTAATTTGGGTGTAAACCCACTTTGTAAAATCATGGATTTCAATAGTAGAAATTAAATCTTTAGGCACAAGAATGAAAGAAGTGTTCTTGTTCAAACCCCACATACCTTGGATTATAATTTTGGAGATAAAGAAACTAGATTGGAAACTCTTACTTGTAATTTTGGGCTAAGCATTTTGATTCCTTTGACTAAAAGAACTCAATTCTTGAACAACTTGGAAGGATCTATGGAGGAATTCTTGAATTTCTTGGAAGAAGATTTGATTTTTGGGTAGAGAGAAAACCCTAGTTTCTAGACTTTTCTTGTGGAAGATTGGAGAGAAATAAAAGAAAAATGATCTTCTCTTTACCACTTGGGTATATTTATAAGACCAAAATGGGCAAAAAATACCAAAATGCCCTTTTGAAAAAGCTGAAATTCGCTGATCGAGGCCTGTGATGGTCAATCTGATGGTCCTTCAGGGATCTGACAGACCACCAAGTCATCCGTCACTCGGGGGCCAAAGCTGGGACGTTCTGTCTCATCCTAACGGACCCTTTGATGGTCCATCAACTTTTTAACGATCCACCAACTTGGTCGTCACACGATGTCCTGGAAATGGAATCACTGCCTTGGCTTGACGGGGAACTTGATGGTCCGCCAGTTCGACCATCAAATTTGGGCAATCTGATAACTCTGAGTAAAATGGCCATAACTACTTCATCCAAATTTGAATTTTGATGAAATTGGTATCGATGAAAAGCTTATTCAATGATCTACATGGTAAAAAATTGAAATTAGGAAAATTCAACATGGTTCAATCATCATTCACGTTAGGAGTCATTTCTATATACTTGAAAGATGGATTTAGACTTTAGGGGACAATCGGGGTATTATATTTTGGGATTGTTGATCAAAGATAAGCAATTTGTGGATGATTCAACGATTGCAGTTTTCTATCGAGATTGGATTGGTCTACTTTTCTTCATGAGATGGTGTGTAGTGTAGATTGAATTCTTGGTGGGTAGGGTAAGAAATGTTTATAACTAGAACATCATGACTTAGCCTAATTTAGGAGTTTAGTGATAAAAGAGTGATTCGACCCTTAAGATAAAATACTTGCTGTGGCTAGAGGATCCTATCACCCTAGAATATAAGCATGTTGACCATAGTTGATGTTATGAATCCTTTAGTATAAGGTTTACTATTTGAATTAATGGTTTGGATCATAGTTTAGTTGTTCATTGAATAACTATTATGCTACGTATATACTTTTGGTCCTGGGGTCATGGTATGATACCAATTGTACTCAAGGAGAATATTCTTCCCTTAGAAAAGGGTGTGATTCTAGTATATGAATGCTTAGGAATTTATCATTTTATTGTTTAGATATTGATGATGCCATGTATTTTTTCAGCGTATTCATGCTCATTTAGTGGTACGAGTCCATCCAAAATCATGATTTCACTACTAGTTTATAAAAGAGATTTATTCCCACTTTTCACTTTTTAAATGGATTCATTTATGTCTAGGATCATACTATCCTAATTTACCAATTTATGATCGTTTAAAATAAAAGATATTATTTTGGAAATTAGACCGAGGTTGATCTTGGTCCTTGTATCATCCACTTATTTAATCACTACTATTTACTTTGTTCAGCAAAGATTTTGACCCTTTCTATACATCCTATGCCGATTTAGTGTCAGAGTTAATCTCAAATAGTGGATTTATAGACTTACACTCTTTTAGTCACGGTTTGAGTCTATGAACTTATTATATATACATCTCTCTTGTATTGAATAGAGTATATTAGTGATGATGATGATTGGAAATGCTAGATCGGGACCTGGTAGTATATATGGATATTCTCGAACCCCTTAGGGCCCCTTTCGTCCATAAGACATCATTCTGGAGAAGAGAGGTAGTCATAGGTCCTACCTTTGCTAGATATTGAGATGGAGAAGGTTTATACACTTGGTATATTATAACACTTGGATTAAATATAGTACTATGGATTTAGCATGCACTCATTCACTTATATGCATTGCCTATCACCAGTATATTATATGATGCTTATATCTATCAGTCTTATGGGGGTGCTATAAGTATAGTTTATGATTTCTAAGTGTTGATTGAACCTTCTGAGATTATGGGGGACCGGTTAGGTACTATTTATTTGGACTAGACAGTTACTTCACTATTGTTATTATGGTTAGTTAATTGATGTGCTATAGAAATATAACACTTTCGATGCTTTAAAAAATGAAATTATATAACTTTCTTAGGTTGTTTTATTAGATATGATGTGTTTTTTGTATGTTTTTTAGGAAACTAGGTTATGGATGTTGAGTTATAGAAATAGATAAAAAAATGGATTTTTTGGCTACTTACTTAAGCAATTTTTGGGCATTTATGGCTTTTACCGGGTGCGTGTGACCAAAGCATGTACCATAAGTTGATGTATAGAATCTTGGTTGTAAAAATTTGAAGACCTAGCAATTACCCATGTCTACATGCAGACCACATGTAGCACTTGTGGTCCGTATGTTACTATGTACCAAAATTAAAGATCCAGAGAGTGTAAGAGCTGAATGAAAATTTATGGAACTTACCTATGTCTACATGTAGAACACATGTAGTACCTGTGAACCACATGTGTGAAAGGTAAGTACCAAAATTCAAAAATCCAGGACTGAACAGTACAGGAAAATTTTTTGGTACCTATCTGGGTCTACATGTGGTACTCGCAGACCGCATGTGGCCCAAGTAAGTGGCCACAAACCCTTTTTGTCCTTTTTTCCCCGAGCTTTGAATTTTAGGGTTTCATCATATATTATAAATACCCATTATTTGTTTTTCAGTAGAAGTTACACACTCTTGATACTTACAAACTTATATTCTAATTCTGATATCCGTCTTTGGTCTTAGAATTATTTTGTATTGATTTGAGTTGTTAATTAAGTTAAAGTTTTGGGTTTTCAGTTTTTGATTATTTTGTGACTGTTAAATGTCTTCAATTGTGAATTTCTTTAATCATTACACAAACATGAGCGACTAATCTCCCTTAGCTAGGGTTGTGGGAACCCTGGCTACATAATGAAGTAGGGGAAGTATTCGATCATTCTAAATTATTGTTTCTGCATGTATTGGGGTTTTCTTCGCTTTTATTGATTTTGCAAACGGGAGCACACATTAGGATCCAGCCTGTATTCACTACGAACCCAAGAGGCAGATAGAGATTTCGAACGGGAAATCACAATGGTGATTTAAGGTTAATTGTCAAAATAAGATTACTTGTACTATCTTCTTAAGCCAGTTAATTCCAATATAATCAACCTGAGATCGAGAGGAGGTTGTTTTAATTGGGGTCCAAGGTAAGGGTTAGTAAGAAAACACTCTAAGACTTAGAGGAGAAGAGTGAAATTTACCAAATGCTGCCGAAAGGGGGTTGGTGATACCTATCTTACAAGACTCTACATGCACAATAGTGATATAGTTGGATATATCACAAGAAGCTTACTGATTTAAAAGCCAGGGGGAATACAACCATAATATTCATCTATGATTTAATTACAACAAGATTTAATATTAGGTACTTATTCATTATTGTCACTACAAACCCCCCATTTACTTTTCTAATTCTGCCCATTGATTATAAAATTTAAGATCCATAATTCCACATATTCCCTTGGGATTCAGCCCCAACCATTGTTGGGTTACTATATTTGGCAATGACTACAAAATCTTCAGATTAAAGGTATAGTTTAGGCGTGATAAAAAATTTGGCGTCGTTACCAGGGACTACGGTGTTGAGTTATGAATCGAAGTTTTTGCAGTTTACTAGTCTTTTATTTATTGTTCTTAGTTGGGTATGCATCGGTATATGCCTAGCACATAGAGTATAGTAAATCCTCTACTCCCACATAATACGAATCCAAAGAGGATCTTAGAAACACTTAGTAGAATGATAGAGCTAAAAAGAGATAACATTCTTAAAGGGGTTTGTGATGATTCGCACTAGGTGCATCCCCTTCTCTTGAAGGAGTTCAAGATATTGGTGACCATCAGACAAAGGTGTTGTTAGCAAAAACAACTAATCTATAAGGGGAAGAAGATGCTCAACGCTTGGATTAGGAGGTAGATCTAGTTGTACATTGATCGGAAGTAGACCACCGAGTAGCACTCAGTGGTAATCAGAATAGAGTTAGGGGTGGCCGTGTTCAAGTGATCCCAATGTATCAGTATTTTTAGCCATATCAGATTGATGAAGAGGATCTGGGGTATGTTGAGATGACAAAGAGTAAAGCTATCATACCTCATGTTTTTCATCCAGGTGTCAAGTTTTACATAAGCAGTGCTATGATCCAGCTCTTATACTTGAAGGGCATATTTACGGGATTTCCTACCAATGACGCAAACATGAACCTTGCAAATTTCATTGGGAAATTTATAGTTCGTACTCAAATCTAGGGGTAAATCAGGAGGCACTAAGATTAAGGTTGTTCCCTTTTTCTCTTAATAGAGAAACATTTTTATGTTTGGGGAACTACCAAGAGGATCTATCACTAAATAGAATGAGTTATGCAGGAAATTCTTAAATCGGTTCTTTCCTCTAGCCAGGATGTTGTAGCTTAAGGATAAGATTAATAATTTTGGGTAGCTGCAGTCAGAATCTTTGTAGGAGGCTTGGTTTAGGTTCAAGAAGAAGCTGAGTATGGTGCCCAACCATCGGATTTCAGGGATAATCTTATTGGAGATATTCTATAGAGCCCTGACCATCAGTTCCAGAGCCATGACAAACACTATCTTTAGAGGTTCTTTTATGAAATTATGTTAGGTGGTAGCTTCCAGTATTATGGATCAGATCTCTCTAACTAATCGAGGGTGACAAACTCAAAAGGCTAAGAGGGGTTCTGACACATATTCCATTAGAGTTACTAATGAGTAGAGAGTGGATAAGGATTTTGTAGCTCAAGAGATTTTGCTATTGAGGACTGATATTGGTGCATTGGCAAAGTAGTTTGCAAAAAAAATTCTAAAAAAGAAAATACAGTAGGAGCACAGGGTAAAGCTTTTAGAGCTTACAGGTCTAAGTTAGAGGAGAAGGCAAAGTATTTGGATCATGATTTGGTGGGTTTCCAAGCCCAAAGGCAAGGAAATCAAGGTTAAAACTATTATAATAACAAATATAGAGGCCATAATAGGGATATAGATGGTGACTGGAGATAGAGAGATAATTACAAAAAGAAGAGAGATAGGTACATTCTACCTCACAAATGAGATACAGAATCAAAAATGGAAGAAATATTTTCTAAACTGCTGAAAGGCTAAAAAAGTTATGAAACGTTCCATAAATAGATTAGGGCTGATATTTTAGGTTTGATCCATAAGGATAAGTCTTATGAAATGGCTATCAAGCAGTTATAGCATCTATTTTGGCAGATATTTTCCACTTTGCATCAAAGAAACCCGAGTATCCTCTCGAGTAACATAGTGCAGAATATTCAAACATCTATTATTGTCTAACTATCATCACTAATTATGGTATCACTATAGATAATCCCACTATACCTACTATTGAGGAGTTAAAGATTGATAGCACTAAGAGTGATGAGACACCTGAGGCAGAGTCTAAGAAGACGACATGGGGTGATAATGATTTTGAGTATGAAAGTGGTAAGGATTGGTTCATCGAGCCAAATGATCATGTACACCCTTATATCGTGTCTCATTTTTTAATATTAGTAAAAAAGAAGAAAGACCCTGAAGCAGTCACCATTTTGTGTTCTATTAGGCCTTTCAATGTCAATTAAGCTTTATGTGACTTGAGATTAGGAGTAAATATAATGACAATGGTTGTGTACAAGCTGTTGAGGATAGGGGAACTGAGACCTACATCTATAAAGTTGTTGATGGCTAACTCATCTGTGAAAAAACCTGTGGGTGTTTTATGTGAAGTAGAAGTAAGAGTGGCATCCCTTATGTTCCCCGCTTATTTTATGGTTCTTAATTATGAGGTGAATTTTCAAGCCCCCATTATAATGAGTATACCTTTTCTATCCACTGGTAGGGTGTTGATTGATATGGTCTTGGAGGATATCACCTTCAAATTGAATGATGAGCAAGTAGGTTTTGATGTATGTATGATAGTGCAACAACCAGATGATATGCAACTAGTGTCTATGATAAATGCTATTGATGAGGATGTGTTACACAGGCTAGTATTCCAGATATACCAGGTGCTGAGGAGAGAATAGAGGTGATGAACACTTGATTATCGATTGTTAAGATCGAGGTAGGGAAATTATATAAGCAAATCCATCCATGGGTCTATACTATACTAGAGATGGCTAAGACTAGACAGGAGTCTGTACATCAGGCTATGATGTTTGAGTTATGAGATAAGTTACACTTATAAATAGATGCTTTTGAGGGTCAAGTATCAGCCTGATTTAGCAAGATTGAGGTGTCGAAGCTAAGAAACATTAGAGAGAAGGTAGACCTAGTTAGAGTACAGGTACACTCTTTCACTGAGAGCCATATATTATCCATCCTTCTAATTGTATCTCTAATTGTTCAATCATCACCTCTGCATGGTCCTAGAAATATTTGATTTATTTTGGGAAAATGGTATGGTAGTCTCTATAGTTAGGACCAAGAGAAGTCGAATAGGGGAAATGTAAAATCTAGATAGGCTATAGAGCAAGACCTAAAAACGGCTACCTATGATTTGAAGAAGATTGCATTTGTTAATGGTAGAGGCATACCAATATAGCTTTGGGTGTATCTTCTCATAGTGAATCGCCACAACCATGGCCTTCACCAGTGGATATACCCCTATATGGGGAAGATCTTGACACAGATGCTTAGTGTATTCCAACTATATCCTTATTTCCTTTTTTATATTATTTTAGTACATAGGGGATAATGCGCAGTCTTTTAAATGGGGGATGGGTATAACATAGTTGTCGTGGGTTTTGTTGCCGTGCTTCTTTTCTTATTGGTCGTGGTATGGTTGTAGAATCGATATGTCTAGGTTAAAATTTGTGTTGTATTGTAATTTTGTGTACTTAGGAGATTTGTAAGAATCTAGGGCAGTTGTCATTTTTTTTTTGATTGATTTTTGATAAAAATAATACCCCTCCAAAATTTTGATTTAGAACTATGTGAATTTATATATGTGTGAGAATTATGGATCTTGTTATGGCATTAGTATTGTGGACATGATAATAAGTTCTAACAAGTGCATGAACCATATAAATTGTAGCTTGCAATATTGGTTATGTGTCATGTCTGTGAGATGCTACTTAGTTCTCTTTATGTTAACCAGAACATTCCCAATTCGTCTTTCCCAGATTATAGGATGGTTGGTTATGAAAGGATCATAAGCTATTTCTTATGTTAGTCCACTTTTAGCCTAAATGACCTTCCCTGTATGAATTGTATCCCTTTATCCCTAAGTTTGAGTAACCTATTTTTCTTATTACACCGTTCTCCTTCCTATTTGTATTGCAATAACCTATTTTGGCCCATTTCTTCTTGGATATTGTACACCTCAACTCCAGAAAATCACCTAAGTTGAGGGTCGGTATAATAGGGATGTGTGATCTAAAGTGGGTATATAGAAGGGTAAAATGAGAGAAAAAGATAGTAGGGCTGGGTGTAGAAGAAGAAAAAAAGAAAAATTATGGAAAAAGTGAAAAAAAAAGAATAAAGACCGCACCCAATCTGAATGTGCAATAAATAATTAAAAAAAGGAGAAATAAGGGTGGAATAAAAAGAAAATTCGTTAAGTGTGGACCCCAAAATTAATTGTAGTTCCAAGGAGGTCTAGTCACTTGATATATCCATACATTCCATACCAACCCCCAAGCCTACATTACAAGCCAAAAAAGTCCTATAGTGATCCTAACCTGACTATCTTAAAGCTAAGGTAAAGAAAATAAGGGCAAGCCTATGGTATTTGATGTACATTAATTAGAACTTCTCTTTTGAGTGTGAGTGTCTCTTGATTGTCCCTGCATTGACATGTATTGTTTCATTTGAGTGAGTGGGACTTATTTGTTATGAGGGCACATGAGTCATATTTCTAGTTTCTTACTTGTTTTGGGTAGTGTAACTTTTATAGACATGCATGATTATCCGTTGCTAATGTAATGGCATACTTTGATCCCACTGTGTCACATCATTAAGCTTTATGGTTATACACATTTAGTTTTAATAGATAAGATAAGATAGGGTATAGCTTGAAGTGTTGATTGACTACCTTGGATAACTTTGATTCTCTTAGTTAAGCATCGTGTTTTTTTTGTATGTTTCTTAAGGATATGAAAACATTCTAAGTTAAGGGTTTTGATGTTCTATAGAAATGTAGCACTTTCGACACTTAAAACAATGAAAATATACAAATTTCTTTGGTTGCTTTGTTAGATATTATGTGTTTTGGGTATGCTTTGTAAGAAACTAGGTTTTGGATGGTAAGTTCAACAAAAATATGAAAAATTGAGTTCTTGGCTACTTGAGTAAATTTTGGGAATTTATGGCTTTTATCGGGTGTGTGTGACCAAAGAATGTACCATAAAATGAAATCCAGAAGCTTGGTTGCAAGAATTTAAAAACCTAACACTTAACCATATCTACATGCAGACTGCATGTAGCACTTGTTATCCTTATATGACTAAGGTAGGTACCAGAATTGAAGATCTAGAAAGTGCAAGAGCTGAAGAGAAATTTTTGGCACTTAACTATGTCTATATGTGGACAATATATAGTACATGTGGACCATATGTGGGTAAGGTAAGTACCAAAAGTCCAAGATTAAAAGACTGAATAGTACATGCAAAGTTTTTGGCACCTACCTGGGTTTACATGCGGACCGCATTTGGTACTTAAAGACTGTATGTAGATTTGAACATGGGTATTGATATGGGTTGAGGATTTTGGCATGGTTGATTCTTAAATTGATTTGACATGATTTATTATGCATTGTTCATACTTTATTAATGATTTTGATCTTGTGGGGTTCATGGGAATGGTGAATAAACTAAGGGGTCATAGTTATCCCTAATTTGATGATTTGGCTTGACATATAGTTTTGGAAATTATGTCCCCTCAACCCAATTATGGAAGTAATGTTGAATATGGTTTTGTCACATGGTGTTGAGTTGCCCACTTATTCTAGCGCATTGGCATAAAAGGATAATGAACGATAGATTGATTTTATTAAACCATGGGTTTTATGGATTCCCCGTATAAATGCATAATTGAACCTAAGGGGCCGTAAAGTCCCCCGTATGATGGCTAATGGTTATGTCTTGATAATGAACTTGCAAGTATTGTTGGTATTTTGATACCAATAGGATTTATTAATACATAATGGTTTAATAAATGAGAATGTGTGTTAAATATTTTTAATTAGGCATAAAAGTTGGTTGTGTAGTCGCGCCGTTAAAGTGGAGGTCTCAAGGGATCAATATTGGAAATTGTGATTGCCGATGTTGGGTTCTAAATCACCGGGTGGTTTGAGTCCCCCTTATTATATGATTGGGAGGTTCAAGTCCCCCATGATCCATGATTTGGTGCTTAAGTCACCTTGATATATATGAGGAGGTTTGATCCCCAATAAGGCATATAAATGTATGACTATTCTCTAGTTTATGCGGCTACACGCACTGGGGCCCTTGCAATTGGGAGAGAGCTGGATCCATATATCCTGTGGGTGCCTTGTTATTATGGTTATGCTACACAATCCAGGCTAATATTTTCTTCATTCTAAGCCTTGTTCCCTATCCAACATATTATTTATGTATGTGTATAATGATGTTCACATGGATTTGAATTGGAATTATCATTATTTTATCCCCTATCCCTGAGTTACATGCTAGTACTTAACCCACTAACCATCTTTGGATGCTATATTCCTATGCGATGTAGGTTCTGAAGGCAAGTCTACTCTTTCTGTGCAGTGTTAGGTTGATTAGCTTGGTTCATGAGTCATGTACGGTGAAGTGGTGAGCATCCATTCTCTAGAAGACTTGATCATTCCATTAGTTTCCTTTCATAATTAAGAACTGAACACTTTACATTAACATTATCATTATACTTATCATTGTCATTATTAAGGCCGGGGGGCTTGTCCCGACTTAGATTATTTTGGATTAGTAGAGGCTTTGTTGATATTATTACGGATTGGGTATTAACGTATGTTTGGATTTCATCCACTGCTAGGTATTGTTTTCTGTTTTGGCTAGGCAAAAAGGGTGTTCTCTGGTCCTCGGTGGACTTAGGATACCCATCACAGCCAGACCCTGGTTTGGATCATGATAAAGTTAGTATTAGAGCAAGGTTTGATCGCATTGGATGTCCATAATTCTGTGTAAAGTAGAGTCTTTTTTATGGGTGTCTAGCATGTCACACTTATAAAAGAGATGATACAAGGCATTTAGGAATGTTTTCCTTTCTTATGATCTATATTTGGGATGTAAAGTCTAGGGTGTTGAAATTTCCTCTAATTTTTATTTGTTTGCTTTTCTGATCATGCCTCCAAGAAAATCTAATACTCATTGAAATTTTTTCTGTCTCGCATATGGAAAATGTGGATGGGGTTATCCTACTTATAGAGTTAAGACTCTATCTCAGGTCGTTGATTTTTATTGTGCTACTAGAGTTCCAACTGTTGCCATTGATCCTTCTCCCACAAGTGACACCCTGCTTAATAACTTCCAGGAGATATTACTAATGCTAAGTTTCACCATTCTATTCATCTATTGACCATGTTGGTGACATCTGAGTCACATCAGTTGGGTCTTCCTAGTGCTACTGTGAGTTATTCTGAGGCCACCAAGGTTGGCAAGTTTGTAAGACTGAATCCTCCATCCTTTACTAGTCCTAACATTAAGGTGGATCCTCAAGGGTTCATAGATTTGATAGAGAAGATTTTTCCTGTGATGCATGCTTCTAATTTAGAAGGTGTAAAGTTTTCTACATACCATCTAAAGTATGTGACATATCAGTGTTATAAGGAGTGGGGCCAGTCTAGGGGTGGAGATGCTGAGTTGGAATCATACAAAGATTTATCTAGTGATTTTATTGAATATTTATTTCCTCAGGAGTTGAGAGAGATGAATCCAAGAAGTTTGTGAATTTGAAACAAGGCAAGATGTCTATGAAAAAGTATGCCTTGAAGTTCCATCAGTTGACTCATTATGCTCCTAAGCTAGTGTTAAGAATGAAGGCTAGTATAAGAAAGTTGGCCTCAGGCTTGTCTCTAGACTTGGTGTTGGAGTGCAAGGCTACAAAACTGAACATTGACATGGATAACTCTAGGATTATAATATTTTTGTAGCAGATTGAAGAGAAAAAGTAAAAGCCAGCTAGATTACAGGAAAGACAAAGTAAGAGATACTGATACTTTTAGCAAGGTGGAGGCTAACAAAGTAGTGGTAAAGATGGTAGACGGTGGTCTAAGGATATGTGGGGGAATTCTTGTTTTTATTTTGCGGCTAGTATTCTATATACTAAGTCGTTCGATGATGGTCAATTCTAGGGCAACAGTGGATATAGGGCATAAGGAGCATTATCTCAAGCTAATGGAGCTCATTCGACCCATCTTATCCTCCTTGTCATTTTTGTGGGCAGGTGTATTATGGAGGGCGTGGTGAAGGGAGGAATAGGTGCTTTATATGTGGTTAGCTTGGTCACATGCAATGAGATTCTCTTTCTAGGGTTGCTTTTAGGGATAATAAAGTTTTGATTGCTGCTTCATTAGCTCCTGCACCAAATGGTGTTACTTTTGGCTTTGGCACTGGTTGAAATCGTCTATATGCTCTTGCAACTCGTTAAGATTCTGAGGCATCTTTTGATGTTGTTACTGGTATGCCAAAACTTTTCTCTCATGATGTATATTATTTTTTTGATCCCGGGTCTACCCTTTATTATGTGACCCCATATATGGCTATTCATTTTGGTTATGGTCCTGCTTGTATTCCTAATCCCTTTTGTATATCTACCTCGATAGGTGTCTCTATTATGGCTAGAAGGGTTTATAGGGTTTGTATGGTATCTTTTGATTGTAGGGAGAACATAGCTAATCTAATTGAGCTGGATATGTTAGAGTTTGATGTGATTTTAGGTATGGATTGACTATATTTATGCTATGCATCTCTTGATTGTCAGATCCGACAGGTCAATTTCCAATTTTTAAATGAGTTGGTGATTGAGTGGAAAGGTAGTTCCTTAGTGCCTAAGGGAAAGTTCATTTATTGTCTTAGAGCCTGGAGGTTGATCTCCAATGGGTGCCTCTACCATTTAGTACATGTTAAGGATTCTAGTTTCGAAGGTCATTCATTTCAATCTGTCTCTATGGTCTGTGAGTTTTCTGAAGTGTTTCCTGATGATCTTCCTGGTCTTCCTCCTGATAAGGAAATTGACTTTTGAATTGATCTTCTTTCGGACACTCGTCCTATCTATATCGCTCCCTATAGAATAGCTCTGGCTGAGTTAAAGGAGCTTAAAGAGCAGTTGAAAGATTTTCTAGATAAGGTTTTTATTTGTCATAGTATTTTTCCATAGGACACTCTGATACTCTTCGTGCATAAGAAGGTTGGTCCCATCAGTCGTGTATAGATTACCACCAAATAAATAGGGTGAGCGTGAAGAATAAATGTCCATTTTCTAGGATTGATGATCTCTTTGACCAAATTTAGGGTGCTAAGTATTTTGCTAAGATTGATCTTCTGTCAGATTTCCATCAATTGAAGATTAGAGAGTGGATATCCCTAACAATTTTTTTTGAACCCGGTATGGTTATTTTATGTTTTTGGTGATGTCCTTTGGCTCGACTAATGCCCTGGTGGTATTCATGGATCTCATGAATTGGGTTTTCCTTCAGTTCATGGATTTGCTCATAATTGTATTTATTGATGATATTTTGGTGTATTCGAAGAGTGAGTAGCTCATGTCAATCACCTCTGCATAGTGTTTTAGACCCTTAAGGATCAGTGGCTGTATGTAAAGTTCTCGAAGAGTGAGTTCTGGTTGAATGTTGTGACCTATATAGGTCATGTTATTTTTAGTAAAGGTATCATAGTGGATCCATAGATAGTTGAGGTGGTTAATTAGTGGCCCAGACCCATGACTCCAATCAATATTTAGAGCTTCTTGGGTTTAGCCGGTTATTATAGGAGGTTCGTTGAAAGCTTCTCTTCTATTGCTACCCCATTGACTAAGTTGACTCAGAAAAAAGTAAAATTCCTATGGTCTGATGCTTGTGAGCGTAGTTTGTAGAAATTAATGTATAAGTTGACTTTGGCTCTGGTTTTGACCCTACTCGAGGGTACACATGATTTTTTTGTTTATTATGATATGTCCTATATGGGATTGGGTTATGTGTTGATGCAGCATAAAAATGTGGTTGCATATGTTTCTAGCAGTTGAAAGTGCATGTGAAGAATTATTCGATGCACAACTTAGAATTGTTGGTTGTGGTCTTTGCTTTAAAGATTTAGCATCACTATTTGTATGGTGTTTATATTGACATCTATTTTGTCAGAAGGGTTTGCAGTATTTGATTACCTAGAAGGAGTTGAATCTCAGGCAAAAAATATAGAATGAGTTGCTCCAAGACTATGATATAAGTCTAAATTATCATCAAGGTAAGGCTAATGTGGTTGTTGATGCTCTTAGTAGGTTTTCCATGGGAAGCTTATCTCATGTGGATGAGGAGAAGTGAGATTAGGTAAAAGATATTCACTATTTGGCTAATCTTAGAGTTCATATTTTGGACTTCGAGAATGGAGGTGTGATTGTGCAAGAGGTGGTGAAGTCATCTCTGGGTGCTGAGGTGATGGGGAAACATGTATATGATCCTAGCTTGATGCAGATTAAGGATGTTGTGGGTCACCAAAGAGTGATGGATTTTGAGATTTATGGTGATGGTATCTTGAGGTACCAAGGCAGACTATGTGTTCCCAATGTTGATTGGTTGCCAGAGAGAATCTTGGATGAGGCTCATGAATTGAGGTACACTGTTCATCCTGGTTTTATTAAGATTTACCATGACTTGAAAGATATCTATGGTGGAATAACATAAAGAGAGATGTGGCAAATTTTTTGGCTAAGTGCATGGTGTGTCAACAAGTGAAGGTTTAACACTTGAGGCATGATGGTTTGTTTCAAGAAATTAAGTTTTCCATGTGGAAATGGGATGTGGTTAATATGGATTTTGTCACCGGGCTTTAGTGGTTGCATAGTTAATTTGATTCGATATGGGTCATTGTGAATAGGATTCCAAATTCAGCTAATTTCTTACCTCTGAGTACTAATTACTCTATAGAGAATTATGCAAGGTTGTTTATTTAGGAGATCATAAAGTTGCATGGTGCTCCAATTTTTGTCATATCTGATCGAGGCACTCATATCTCATCTCACTTTTGGCATTCTTTTCACAGAGGTTTGGGAACTAAGTTGAACCTGAGGATAACTTTCCACCCTCAGACAAATAGACAAATGGAAAGGACATATAGCCTTTGGAGGATATGCTAAGGTCTTGTGTTATCAATTTCGGTGGTAGTTGGGTTGATCATTTGCCTCTCATGGAGTTTACATATAATAATAGCGATCATTCCAGCATCGAGATGACTCCGTTTGAAGCTTTGTATGGTAGGATGTGTAGGTCTCCTATTGGGTGGTTTGAGGTTAGTGAGAATACATTGTAGGATCCCAACTTGGTTCACCAAGCTATGGAATAGGTGAAGATGATTCGGGAAAGTCTTAAGGCCTCCCATTGTCGCCAAATGTCCTATGCAGATGTAAGGAGGGGGAATTGGAGTTTGAAGTAGATAACTTGGTGCTCTTGAAGAGGACCCCCATGGAGGGAGTGATGCGGTTTAGGAAGAAGGGGATGCTTAGTCCCCGGTATGTTGGTCCTTATCGTATGTTAAGGTAAGTGGGAAATATGCCTTATAAGTCGGAATTGCCTTTGATTTTGGGTTCTATCCATCTAGTCTTCCACATATCGGTGCTGAAAAAGTTTGTAAGTGATCCTTGCTTGGTTGTTCGTTTAGAGATTGTTGATGTCTTAAATTCCTTGTCCTATGAGGAGGCCCCAATTAAGATTGTGGATCTGCAAGTCTGCTAGCTTTGAACAAAAGACGTGGCTTCAATAAAAGTTTTATAAAGGAGCCAAAAGTGTGAAGAAGCTCCTTGGGAATACAAATAGGACACGAAGTCCAAATATTCGTTCTTGTTTCCCACTTAGGATAATCATGCTTGAGGTATTGTATTCCTTAACATCTCTATTTTCTGACTTTAAAGGAAATTATGATTTCCTTGATATCTTTTTTTTCTATTTTTGTTAGGGTAATTATGGATATTTACTGTATCAAATCGTGCTAATAAATGCCTCGTCTCATCATTTGGGTATGAATGATCCTAATAGGGGAAAATTAAACATACCAAATTTTTGTACTTGAAAAATTTCTAAATTTCTAGACTTACTGCCCAGACTATGACTCTCCCTATGAGTCGTAAAGACTCAAAATGAGTCATTTAGTCCCATACATAGTAAACCAGTGTGTGTCCCAAGTGTTTTTATCCTAGTTATGACTAGAACCCTATGAGTCATAGGTTCTCTTAACGAGTCGTAAGGTGGGAGTCATAGGGTTACCAGAGTAGGGTCCCTCTTCAATTTTTAAGACTACGACTCATGGTGATGAGTTGTAGTGAGTACTTACTAGTCGTATAGGGACCCGTAGTCACTAGCAATAATTTTTTAGCTTTTTAATTGAGGGCACTTTGGATAATTCCCTCTTTACCCAATAAATACCCACGACCATGAAACACCATTGGGACGTTATTATCAATATTTTAGCACTCAAATCACCTTCTCAAACTCTCTAAATTTTCCCAGGTCAAGATACATAGGGTTTCTAAGAAGTTGATCAATCAGAGCTTCCAAGGGCAAATTCTCTACATAATTCTTGATATTTTAGGGATGTGAATCTACCCGTAAACTTGTTTTACTCAAAGAATGAAATTATATGGTTGTTTATGTGGATTTTAACATGAGTCTTGATACGGGTTGAGGATTTTTCCATGGTTTATTCTTAAATTGATTTCACATGATTTATTATGCATTGTTCATGCTTTATTAATGATTTTGAACTTATGGGCTGCATGGGAATAGTGAATAAACTAAGGGGTCATATTTATCCTCAATCTAATGATTTTGGCTTGACATATGGTTTTGAAAATTGTGTTCCCTCATCCTAAATGTGGAAGTAAAGTTAAATATGGTTTTATCACGTGGTTTTGACTAGCTCACTTATACTAACACATTGGCACAAGAGGATAAGGTACTACAGATTATTTTTATTAAACCTTGGTATTTGTGGATTCCCCATATGAATTACTAATTAAACCTAAGTGGACCATAAATTCCCCCATGTGATGGTTAATGGTTATGGAATGATAATGAACTTGCAAGTGTTGTTAGTATGATGATACCAACTGGATACCTTAACGCATAATTGGTTCAATAAATAGGAAGGTTTGTTAAAATGTTTTTAATTGTTCTTAAATAAGGGTTGTGTATGCAGGCCATGAAAGTGGAGGTCTATATTGTCAATAATGGAAATAGCAGTTGCCGATGCGGGGGCCTAAATTACCAGGTGGTTTGAGTTCCCCTTATTATATGATTAGGAGGTTTGAGTCCCCTACGTTGCATTATTTGGTACTTAAGTCACCTTGATATATGCTGGGAGGTTTGAGTAACCTACAAGGCATATGTACGTATGATTATCCTTTTATTCGTGAGGCTACACACATTAGGGACCTTTCAGTTAGGGAAGAGTTGGGCCTATATAGACAGTAGGTTCCTTGTTATGACGATTATGCTACACAATTTGGGCTAATGTTTACTTTATACTAAGCCTTGTTCTCTATCCTGGCATATTATTTATGTCTGTACATGATGATGATCTCATAGTTTTGAATTAGAGTTGACTTGACATTATTTTATCCCCTATCACTGAGTTACATGCTAGTGCTCAACCCACTAACCATTTTAGGAAACTGTATCCCTATGCAATGAGGGGTCCAAAGACAAGTCTACTTTTCCTATGCAATGTTAGATCGATCAACTCAGTTCATCGGTCATTGGCGGTGAACTGGTGAGCTTTCATTCTCTAGAAGACTTTATTACTCCATTGGTTTCCTTCATAAGTTAGAATTGAATACTTCACATTAACATTATTATTATTATTGTCTTGGTCAGGGTCGGAGGCATGTCCTGGCTTAGATTGTTTTTGGATTAGTAGAGGGTTTGTGGATATTACTATAGATTAGGTATTCACGTTGACATTCCTAGATATCTTTGAGTTTATTACTTTCCTATCTTGTTGTATGTTTTGACTTTAGCCACTGCTAGGGGTTGTATTCTATTTTTGGCAAGGCAAAAGGGATGGTCTCAAATCCTTGGTGGAATTGGGATACCCGTCATAGCTAGGACCTAGTTTGGGTCATGAAAAAGTTGGTATCAGAGCTAGGTTTGGTGTCATTGGGTGTTAATAATGTCGTGTCAAGTAGTGTCTCTTTTATGCGTGTGTAGCATGCCGCACTTATAAAAGAGAGGCTATGAGGCATTTAGGAATATTTTCCTTTCTTGTGATCTACATTCGGGATGTAGTGTCTAGGGTGTTTAAATCTCCTCTAATTCCCCATTTTTTTTCCCAGTCATGTCTCCCAAAAGATCTTATGCTCATGGAAACTTCTCTATCCCGCTTGAGGATAATATGGATGGGGCTCGTCCTACTTAAGAAGTTCAAACCCAGTCTAGGGTCGCTAATTTTGATTGCCTTAGTGGAATTCCACCAGCCCCTCACTGATTATTCTTCTGTTGGTGACACCTCTGCTCGATCACCTCCAAGTGATATTACTAATGTTAAGTTTGGTCATTTTATTCATTTGTTGACCCATTTGGTGACATCACAGTCACGTTAGTTGGGTCCTGCTGGTGCTGTTGTGAGTTCATCTGAGGCTACTAGGTTTGTTCCAATTTATGAGACTTAATCCTCCGACCTTTACTGGTTCTAATGTTAAGGAGAAATCTTAAATGTTCGTATGAGATGGATAAGATTTTCCATATGATGCATGCTTTTGATTATAAAGGTGTGGAGTTTTCTGTATACTAGCTAAAGGATGTGGCATATCAGTGGTATAAGAATTGGGACTAGTCTAGGGGTGATGATCAAGAATTGGCATTATGGGAGGATTTCTCTGGTGCTTTTCTTGATCACTTCTTTCCTCAGGAGTTGAGAGAGGCAAAAGATGAGGAACTTGTGAATTTGAAACAAGGCAAGATGTCTGTGAAGGAGTATGTCTTCAAGTTTCATCAGTTTTTCTATTATACTCTTGATCTAGTGTTTGTCATGAGGGCTAAGATGAGAAAGTTTTCTTTTGGCTCGTCACGGGACTTCGTGCTGCAATATTGACCAATAACATAGCTATCTCTAGGCATGAGTTATATATGAAATAGTTTTAAGATGAAAAGAATAAGCAAACTGAACTATGGGAAAGATAAAGTAAGAGATCCTGGAACTCTCAGCAGGGTGAGGCCAACAAAATAGTAATAGAGATGGCAGATAGTGGTCTAAGAAGAAGTGGGGGAATTCTGGTTCTTATTTTACAGCTAGTGCTCCATATCCTAAGACGTTCGGTGATCATAGATTCTAGGACTATTATGTGTATAGGGCACAGGGTTCCCAATCCCAGGCTAGTGGAGATTAGTCGGTCCCATCTTATCCTTCTTGTCATTTTTTTGGTTAGATACATTATCGAGTGTGTTATGTGGGGAGGAATAGGTGCTTTAAGTATGGTCATCTTGGTTACATGCAACAAGATTATCCTTCTAGGGTTGGTTTTGGGGCTAATATAGTTTTGCTTGCTACTTCTTCAGCTCCTACACCAAAGAGTGCTACTTCTGGCCCTGACACTCGTTCGAAGCGTCTGTATGCTATTGTCACCCATTAGGATTCTAAGGCATCTCCTGATATTATTATTTGCATACTAAAACTTTTATCTCATGATGTATATTATCTTGTTGATCCCGGGTCTACCCTTTCTTATGTGACCCCTTATATGGCTATTCATTTTGGTTTTGTTCCTACGTGTATTCCTGATCCCTTTTTTGTGTCTACTCTGGTGGGTGACTCTATTTTGGCTAGAAGGGCTTATAGAGGTTATAAGGTATCGGTCAGTGGTAGGGAGACCTTAGTGGATCTTATTGAGTTGGATATGTTTGCCTTTAATATGATTTTAAGGATGGCTTGGATCTATTCGTGCTATGCATCTCTTGAATGTCGGACCCGAAGGTTAGTTTCCAATTCCTAAAAGAGCCGGTGATTGAGTAGGAAGGTAGTTCCTCAGTTCCTAAAGGAAGGTTCATTTCTTATCTTAGAGCTCGGAGGTTGATCTCCAAGAGGTGTCTACTATTTAGTGTATTTTAATGATTCTTATTTTGAAGGTTCTTCATTGCAATCTATCCCTATTGTCTGTGAGTTTTTGAAAGTATTTCCTGATGATCTTCCTACTCTTCCTCTCCATAGGGAAATAGACTTTGGGATTGATCTTTTTTAGGCACTCATCCTATCTTTATCCCTCCCTACAAAATGGCTCTGGCTAAGTTGAAGGAGTTTAGGAAGCAGTTGAAAGATCTTCTAGATATGGTTTTTGTTTTCCCTAGTATTTCTCAATAGGATGCTTTAGTAATCTTCGTGCGTATGAAGGATGGGTTACTTCGGATGTGTATAGATTTTCGCCAGCTAAATAGAATGATTGTGAAGAATAAGCATCCACTTCCTAGGATTAATGCTCTGTTTAACCAACTTCAAGGTTCTACGTACTTTTCTAACATTGATCTTCAGTTGGGTTACCATTAATTGAAGATTAGGGAGGTGGATATCCTGAGACTGCCTTCAGAACCTAATATGGTCATTTTGAGTATTTGGTGATGTCCTTTGGCTTGACTAATCCCCTAACACCATTCATGGCTGTCATGAACTGGGTCTTCCGTCAGTTCTTTGACTTTCTCGTAATTGCATTGATGATATTTTTGCATATTCTAAGTGTGAGGCAGATTATGCCAGTTATCTATACATAATGTTGAAGACCCTTAAGGATCAGCGGTTGTATGGAAAGTACTCAAAGTGTGAGTTTCAGTTGAATATTGTGACCTATTCAGGTCATATTGTTTCTAAAGAAAGGATCATGGGGGATTCACAAAAATTGAGGTAGTTAAGAAGTGGCCTAGACCTATGACTCCAAATCATACTCAGAGCTTCTTGGGTTTAACCAGTTATTATAGGAGGTTTCTAGAAAGGTTCTCTTTTATTACTTCCCCATTGACTAAGTTGACTCAGAAAAAGGTGAAGTTCCTATGGCCTGATGCTTGTGATGGTAGTGTCAAGAAGTTGAAGGATCAGTTTACTTGAACTCTGGTTTTGACCCTACCCGAGGGTACATATGGTTTTGTCATTTATTATGATGTATCCCATGTGAGACTAGGTTGTGTGTTGATGTAGCGTGGCAAGGTTGTTGCATATATTTCTAGGTAGTTTAAGGTGCGTGAGAAGACTTTCTAATGCAGGACTTGGAATTATTAGATATGGTCTTTCCTTTCAAGATTTGGCATCATTTTTTGTACGGGGTTTATGTTGATATCAAATCCGATAATAAGAGTTTGTAGTATATGTTTACCCAGAAGGAGTTGACTCTCAGGAAAAGGTGATTGGTTGAGTGTCTCAAGAACTACGATATGAGTCTCCACTATCATCCAGGTAAGGCTAACATGGTTGCTGATGCTCTTAGCAGATTGTCCATGGAAATATTATCTCATGTTGATGAGGATATGCGAGATTTGGTAAAAGATATTAACTGTTTGACAAATACTGGATTTTGTATTTTAGACTGTGAGGATAGACAGGTGATTATGCAAGACGTGGTGAACTCATCTCTGGGTACTAAGGATCAGGGGAAACAAGTATTCAATCCTTTCTTAATGCAAATGAAGGACGATATGGGTCACTAGAGGGTGATATATTTTGAGATTGGTGGTGATGGTATCTTGGGTACCAAGGTAGATTATGTATTCCCAATGTTGATGGGCTAAAAGATAGGATCTTCGATAAGGCTCATGAATTGAGGTACACTGTTCATCCTAGTTCTACAAAGATGTACCATGATTTGAAAGAACTCTATTGGTGGAATTACATGGAATGGGATGTGACAAATTTTATGGCTAAGTTCATGGTGTGTCAACAAGAGAAGGTGAAACAATTAAAGCCTTGTGGTTTGTCTCAAGAAATTGAGTTGCCCGAGTGGAATGGGAAATGGTTAATATGGATTTTGTCACTAGTCTTTCGCGGTTGCATAGTCAATTTTATTTGATATGGTTCATCGTAGATAGGATGACTAAGTCTGTTGATTTCTTACCTATGAGGACTAATTACTCTGCTAAGGATTATGCAAGGCTATTCATTCAGCAGATCATGAAGTTGCATGGTGCTCCAATTTCCATCACATCTGATCAAGGTAATCAATTCTCATCTCACTTTTGGCATTCCTTTTAGAGAGGTTTGGGAACTAATGGGAAACTTAGCACCACTTTCCACCCTCAGATGGATGGACAAGCACAGAGGAGTATATAAACTTTGAAGGATATGCTAAGGTCTCTTATGATCGATTTAGGTGGTAGTTGAGTTGATCATTAGCTTCTCATAGAGTTTGCATATAATAATAGCTATCATTCCAACATCTAGATTGCTCCGTTCGATGCTTCGTATGGTAGGAGGTATAGCTCTCCTATTGGGTGGTTTGAGGGTGGTGAAAATAGGTTGTTAGGTCTTGACTTGGTTCACAAAGCTATGGAAAAGTTGTATGGGATTTGGGATAGGCTTAAGACCTACCAAAGTCTCCAAAAGTCCTATGCGGATGTAAGGTGAAGGGACTTGGAGTTTCAAGTTGATGTTTTAGTGTTCTAAAAGGTGTCCCTATGAAGGAAGTGATCTATTTTGGGAAGAAGGGTAAGCTCAGTCCCTATTATGTTGGTACTTATTGTATTTTGAGGAGAGTGGGTAATTTGGATTATGAGTTGGAATTGCCTTTGATTTTGGGTTCGATCCATCTAGTCTTCCACCTGTTAATTCAGAAAAAGTGCATAACAGTTCCTTCCTTGGTTGTTCCTTATGAGAGTCTTGGTGTCTCAAATTCCCTGTCGTATAAGTAGGCCTCAATTGAGATTTTTGATCGTCGAATGCGTCATTTGCAAACAAAAGACGTGGCTTCGATAAAAGTTCTATGGAGGAACAAAACGTGTGAAGAAGCTATATGGGAATCCGAAGAGTAAATGAAGTCCAGATATCCGTTCTTGTTTCATACTTTGGATAATCATTCTTTAGGTATGTGTATTCCTTAGTATCTCTATTTTTGACTCTATTAAAGAAAATTGTGATTTCCTTGATATCTTTGTTTTTTATCTTTGTTAAAGGTTAGTGTGGATATGCTCTATATCAAATCGTGCTAAGAAATTCTTGTCTAATCGTTCGGGGATGAATGATCCTAAGGAGGAAAATGAAACACCCCAAATTTTGGTCCTTGAAAAATTTCTGAGTTTCTAAACTTACTGCTCGGACTATGACTCTCCCTATGAGTCGTAACATGTCATTACAAGTCTTAAGGACCCAATCGTAGCCTGGCCAGTATGTGATGAAGTCTAAGAAACGCCTCCTTTTAGATGATGGTACGGTCGCTGTCAAGATATAGTAACCCAACTAAGAATGGGGTCGAATCCTAAGGGAACACGTGGTCTTTCAGTTATCAACAGTTGTAGTCTACCGGTAGTACTGAAAGTAAATGGGTGATTAGTTTATAGTAATATCAAGCAAGTAACAATATTAACTATGGTTGAAATCAGTTATAGGTAAACACTAGGATAGAGTTCCCCCTGCTTCTCAACTCTATAGGTTATCGTGCTATGGTGAACAACCCAATACCTTGCATGCAGAGTCCATAAGTTATGTACCTTCTATAGTCTTTTGGACGAGTAGAACGATTTCACCCTCTGCCTTATAAGTCTCGGGATGTTGCATTAATAACCCTTATCTTGATCCCAGTTAACTTTTACATTTTGAGTCTCTACTTAGTAGATGGAAGATAATGGTCATTCACTATATTCCTTTGTGCGCAATGGATCGACAATTAACTCCAAAATTACTATTGTCATTATTCTTTCCTATTCACTAATCCTCTTTTGGAGGAAGTAGCAATATCTAGGATGGATCCTAACATTTGCAACTGCTAAGACAATTATTTTACTAAAGATAATGTAATGCATGCAATGGGTATTGATTCAATTAAACAAACGCACTTCCCCTACTTCATCAACCATCCAGGGTTGCACAACCCTAGCTATGGGTTTTCAGCCGCTCATACTTTTGAAGAAATCAATCACATTCATAATTGAAAGCTTAGATAAAACACAATGATAAGATAAATAAAAACCCAAAACCATAACTTGATAAAATGATTGAAGTTAATACCAGAGAAGCCTAAGATCAAAGATGGATCTTGGAATCAAAATATGTTTGTGAGTATCAAAAGTGTGTAACTCCTACTAAAAAATATACAAGGGGTATTTAAAGTACAAGAGAAAACCCTAAAAGCAAAGTCTGGAAAAAATAGGAGAAAATAAGGCCGGTGGCCACCTTCTCTTTGTACCTGGGGTCTGGCAGGGTGTAGGTGGCACCTGCAGTCTTGCACAGGGCATAGGTGCAGACCATAGCTTGCGGATGGATCACTTCCAGCAATTCAGCCCTCGGGATTTTGACTTTCTGGTACCCTCTTTGTGTACCTGCAGTCCGTAGGTCCTTCTTGCGGTATATGGGTCAACATAGTAGGTGTTGAGAGTCAATTTTTTAGCTCTTCTTCGATTCTCGAACATAATTTAATCAGGATAAAGCTGTAAAACATCCTAAACATCCATAATCTCTTCAAAAGTACACAAAACCCTCATTTATTCACCATTTTCATGAACTTATCATCCAAAGCATGATTTCTTGCAAAACACACCCAAATAGATCATGTCCCTAATCCTAATTCCATAACAAAGAGAATTAGGTATTATCTCAGACTCACATGGGACAAAGTTAATATCTCCAACTACTACCAATCCAGTTCATGCAATTTTTAGCAAATAATTATCATGTTCCTAATCCTAATGCCATAACAAGATCCACAAAGTGCACACATGTATATATCAACGCAGTTCTAAAACATAAGTTTTTGGAGGGGTATCAACAACTCATTAAAACATGACTACTGCCCTAAATACATAAAAATCTCCTAATTATACACAACATCATAAAACCAAACACAATACACCTAAATATGTTTGCTCTACTAGGAAAGAAACTTTGGGAAAAATAGGCACGATAACAAAATATGAAAGAGGACATCAAGACCCACAAACAGCCCCACCCCCAATTGTAAATCACGCATTGTGCCCAATGCGTCAAACAAAAATATGGGAGTTAGGAATATACCTATGTCACCATAGGTATAAAGATCTGACTTCAATCACGTAGTACAAATACATATAACAAAATACTATGGGTTGCCTCCAAAGAAGTTCCTGAGTTACTATCGTGGAACGGCTCAGCTCCCTTGGATACTCAGACTTCGTCAAGGTCTATATTAGCATAAACTCAAACTTATTCAAAGTTTCCCATTTATTTTTTCACACACTTCCCATTTTATTTAAATAGGACATCATCTTTGCGCTTAACATTAATAGTACCATGTAGGAACACCTTAACCACAGTGACTGGTTTGGTCCATCTTGATTTCAGCTTTCTAGGAAACAAGCGTGGTTTTGAATCGTATAGCAAGACCAAGTGACCAGGTTTGAACATTCTCTTTTCAATCTTCTAATCAATGAACAAATTCAATATCTCTTTGTATATGGTCGAGCTTTCATAAGCACGAAGTTGGAATTTTTCCAACTCATTTATCTTGCTCAGCCTCAAGTTTGTTGTATCATGCCATTTAAAATTTAGCATTTTAAATGCTCAAGTGACTTATGTTCTAGCTCAACCGGTAAGTGGAATGCTTTACATATATAAGATGATATGGAGAGGAACCTATGGATTCTTATAAGTTACCCGATAGGCCATCAATCCATCATCTAGCTTTCTAGCCCTGTCAGTTCCGTAGGCATTTATAATCTTCTCAAATATGGACTTTATTTCTCAGTTAGAGATTTCCATTTAGCCACTAGTTTGTGGTGGGTAAGGTGTTGATACATTTTTCCTCACATCATATCTATTAAGAAGGGCCTTGAACAACCTATTACAAAAGTGAGAACCACCATCACTACTAATTGCATGTGGAGTGCCAAATCTAGAAAAGATATTCCTCTTTAGTAAAATAGTGACACTTCTTCCTTCATTATATGGAAGTATAACTGCCTCTGCCTATTTTTATACAAAGTCGATTGCTACCAAAATGTACCTCATGCTATAGGAGCTCACAAATGAACCCATGAAATTAATTCTCCATGCATAAAATAGGACCAACACCTAGATGGGTGTCATGGGTAATTCATGGCATTGATAAATATTTCCTTGATACTGACATTGCTCACAGGCATATGCAAAATCATAAGCATCCTTGTAGATTGTAGGCCAATAAAACCCAAATTTTAAAATCTTATGGGCTATCTGCATACCAGTATGATGACCCCCAACTAATGATGAATGACAAGCCTCTAGAATGCTCATCATCTCCACCTCTGCTATGCTTCTGCGAATTACTCCATTGGAACAAGCCCTTGAACAGATATGGCTCATCCTAAAAGAATTTCCTTACCTCATGCATAAATCTCCATCACTACTGGAAGGAAAAATCTTCTGGAACGAGATCACTTTCCAAGTAGTTGGCAAAGTTAGCAAACAAGGGGATAAAATTATAAGATGCCGGTAACACAAGCTCATTTGGAAAATAATAATTTATCTTAAGATCATCCCCTATTATTTGGATCGTCTCCTTTTTAAGTCTCAATAATTGATCAGCGATTTGAGTGTCTTTCCATTTTTGGTCCTTAACCTCAAAATCAAACTCTTGTAGCAAGAGCACCAAAAAAATCAATCATGGTTTTTCATCTTTCTTCATCATCTAGTACCTCAATGCTTCATGGTTAGTGTGAACTATCACCTTGGTCCTAATCAAGTAGGACCAAAACTTCTTAAAAGTGAAAACCACTGCAAGTAGCTCCTTCTCTATAATAGTATATATTTTCTGTGCGGGGATTAGAGCTTTGCTAGAATAATAGATAGGATGCTATATCTTCTCTCTTCTTTGGCTTAGTACAGCACCCAAGGCCACTCTACTCGTATAATACATCATCTTAAAAGGTGCAGACCAATCTAGTGAGACAAAAATAAGTGTCGTAATCAACCACTACTTTAGGCACTACCTTAAGACACTCGTCATCAAAAACAAATTTGACCTCCTTATATAAAAGTTTGCATAGGGGAGTTACAATTTTGGAGAAATCATTGATAATCTTCAATAAAAACTAGTGTGACCCAAAAATCTTCGTACACCACTAACTGATACTGGTGGTGGCAATTTCTCAATCACCTCCATCTTTTATTTGTACACCTTAATGCCATGTTTGTATATCTTGTGCCCAAGAACTATACCTTCTCTCACCATAGAGTAATATTTTCCCTATTTAGCACCAAATTGCAGTTTTACATCTCTACAGTGCAATGGCCAGATGGGCTAAGCAGTTATTGAAAGAATATCCAACCAATGAAAAGTCAGTCATGAATACATCGATCTTATCTTCTATCATCAGAGAATATGGACATCATACATCTCTAAAAAGTTGTAGATGCATTACAAAGCTCAAACGACATCCTCTTGAATGTAAAGGTCCCATAGGGATAAGTAAAGGTATTCTTTTCTTAATCTTCAGGAGTAATCATGATTTAATTGTATCTTGAGTGTCCATAAAGAAAATAGCACCAACTCCTTCCTTGGAGTCTATCTAGTATCTGATCCATGAATGACATTGGGAAGTGTCCTTTTGTGTCCACTTGTTTAGCTTTCTGTAATCCATATACACTTTCTATCCGGTCACTGGCCTTATTGGTACTAACTCATTCTTTTAATTTGAACCACTGTGATTCCTCCTTTATTTGGAATGAATTGAACTAGGCTAACCTACTTTCTCTATATAATAGAAAAAACCACCCTAGTGTTTAACTACTTAATTATCTTCTTTTTCATCACTTCTTGCATAGGCGTGTTTAATCATCTCTGATGTTTAATACTGGGAATGTTGTCCAACTTAAGCTGTATCATATGTGTGCATATACCTGGTGAGATACCCATAATGTCAGCAATGGTCCATATAATAGATTTCTTGAACTTTCATAATCTGATATCAAAGCCTTTAACTGCGCTCCTGCCAAATCTACTACGATGATCACCAGTAAGGTATTATTAGCCCCTAAGAATACATACTGTAAGTTAGGAGAGAGGACCTTTAATTCCAATATCTGTTGTTCTTTAATCGATGGCCATGCAAGAGGTGTGGTTCTATTCTTTAAGTCAAGATAAGCTTCTTAGAGGCATACTTGTAAGAGCCTATTCCAAGTAGGTGCGAGACATCTCATCATAGTTAGCTATTCCATCACTCTCAAAGTTCATGATTAACATGTCCAATGCTTCTACCCCTAATCTTTCCTCAATAGGTAAATCAACTCTAATCATGTTATTCTCTTCAGCACCTAATCTTTGTAGGAGGCTTCAGTACTCTTTGTGCGTAAGAAGGATGGGTCCCTTCGGATACGTTTTGATTACCTCCGGCTAAATAGAGTGACTGTGAAGAATAAGCATCCTTTTCCTAGGATTGATGATCTTTTTTACTAACTTTTGAGTGGTAAGTACTTTTCTAAGATTGATCTTCTGTCGGGTTACCATAAGTTGAAGATTAGGGAGGTGTATATCCCTATGACTGCCTTCTAAACCCAATATGGTCATTTTGAGTATTTGGTGATGTCCTTTGGCTTGACTAATGCCATGGAAACATTCATGGATTTCAATAACTTGGTATTCCATCAGTTCTTTGACTTATTTGTAATTGTATTTATTGATGATATTTTTATGTATTCCAAGTGTGAGGCAGATCATGCCAATCACATCTACATAATGTTGCAGACCCTTAAGGATCAATTGTTGTATGCAAAGTTCTCAAAGTGTGAGTTTCAATTGAATATCGTGACCTATCCGTGTCATGTTGTTTCTAAAGAAGGGATCATGGTGGATCCACAGAAATTTGAGTTAGTTAAGAAGTTGCCTAGACACATGACTCCAACTCATAATCAGAGCTTCTTGGGCTGTTATTAAAGGAGGTTTGTGGAAAGCTTCTCTTCTATTGATAGCCCATTGAATAAGTTGACTCATAAAAAGGTGAAGTTATTATGGTATGATGCTTGTGATGGTAGTTTTGAGAAGTTGAAGGATCATTTCACTTCGACTCTGGTTTTGACCCTACCCGAGTGTACAAATGGTTTTGTCATTTATTATGATGCATCCCATATAGGACTGGGTTGTGTGTTGATGCAACATGGCAAGGTGGTTACATATAATTCTATGCAGTTAAAGGTGCTGACAGCTACTATGTGCACATGCAATTGTTCGTCGTCTACCAAGTATTATAGTGGCTTTCAAGAAAGTCAAATATCGATCCCACAAGGACTTGTGTTAAACAACTATCCAATTCTAGTTTGACAATTGAGATAAAGTAACCAAGAGAATTTTAGAGTTGAAAACTAAAATTTAAGCAAACTAATAAGGAAAAGTAATGAATTTTGACAATAAATGGATAGAGATCCGGGGTTAAGGCTTACGACCAATCATACTATGCCATTAAACTTTATTTGTTAGATTGCCTATCTTAGTTGTTGATTCGTAGGGTTTATCGCATTATCATGGTCTCCTGACCTATAATCATCTACCTAACTAGGACATTACAACTATATGTTTGAGAAGGGATGTAATAATCCAATTAAGTGATTAAAGATATCATCCTACATGTGAATCAAACAAGTCTTCTAGGTACATCTCTGTCTTAGATGCTAATTCAAATTCCTTATTTCATAAAAGAATAAGAACCTTATGTTATTTATCCCTACGTTCTATCTTTCTATTCCCACTCTCGAGATCAAAAGGTCAACAATATATATATATATATATATATATATATATATATATATTCTAATGTTATCTAATCCTTAAGTTAATTAAAACAAGGATAAACAAAAAAACAAATATGATAAGCAATTCAACAAACTTAATTCAAAACGAAAGCAATCATGATCTGGGCCTTAACCTCAGAAAGAAGGCGTTTAGCTGCTAATCAACATAACTGTAATCAAAATAATTGAATACATGTTATAATCCATTATAAATCTAAATTAAAGAGATATAAACCCTAAAATAAGTGTTGACCAGACCCCCTCCTAAGCCAAAGATGTCCATAAGTCATAAAAAAGTGTACAAGAGGTGTATTTATAGTTGGGCAAAGCCTAAGCCGTGTATGATATGGAAGGGGTAATGTGGGAAAAATTGAACCAAACTAATGCAGTCATTGTGGGATATATTTCATCGCTCTAATAGGGGCATCACGGGCTATTTGCCTCCACTCACTGGAAGTTGCTTCCTCAATATTTTCTAAGTGTTCTTGTTCATCTTTGCCTTAAGGTGTTATTTTGCCTTGAAGTAAAACATGTTCAACATCAAATTATCATATATATAAACTCCTTTAGAACCCTACATGATCAAAAACCATACATTAGATTTCAAAACAACACAACCTCAACAATAGCGAACTAGAAACTCAAACGAATTCTAGTCTCGACCACTTTACGCTTTAACTTATTGTTGACTCATTGCTCATTTCAATTGAACTTTACACACTATAAAAAGTTGTTACACATAATATTACACATTAAAACCATTAGGAACTCATTTTACACCTTATAATCCATCACAATAGACTAGAACAATACCTAGCTCAAGCTAGTAAAACTAGTTTTCTTGCCTAAACTCTTATTGAATGATTTAAGTTCAAACTTGTTTGAAAACACTGCAAAACATTATAATTACATACTTTAACACTTTAATTCTTATTTATATCATTATTCACTGTTTAAGAACATGAATTTTCCTCAAAACACGGCTAAATAGGCTAGGTTAATGATACTAAAGTGCATAAATAGACCCAACATCACCACCCCACACATAAAGCCTTATTCGTCCTCGAACAACTCTTTAATCTAAGAATCATAAGGTAAGAAGATTCCACACTTATACTACATGTAAGGTACTCAAGATAGAACTACAATGACTACACAGTATGCAGGTTTCTACACTGAGCATGTTATGTATACAATAGAAAGTTCAAGAATACTGCTCCAAAACATCCTAGCCTCAAGAATTGTCTTACCAAATTGGTAAACTCATGCTCAATACATGAAATCATACAACTTACCCACATTCATCAAACATGAAACCTTACAACAAGAGAGGTACCTATAAACACCCACATAAATGAAATTCATACCACAATGGGTACAAGAATCAAGTTACCCTTACTCTCACAAGGAGTTCACAAGTTACACATAATGAACCATACGCTTTCCCTTAGTGTAATACTCCACTAATGTCAGAATGATGAAGCTTGGGATCAAATAAGTATTTAATGATTGTACTGTAGGCTAAGGGATGGGTAGGAGCTATTTTGGCATATAATAGTGACTATCTTCCCTAAGCTCTTTAATATATCACTTTTTACAATTTAGACCTGTCTCTAACAATCCAAGTACACCACTTTCATCTACCACATCTTTTATTTTGCCCCATCTCATTAAGCTCATTCACATACATTATGGTGGGAGTATACTATGTACATATAATTAAATTTTGGTATTTTTCACACCCATTATACGCTATGCACCCATATGATAGCCACCCTCAACTTAAGAGATTTGCCTTAATTTAGGTGCATAATATCTAAGGAGGATCAGGGCCAAAACATGTTCATTGTAACACAACTAGGATAAAGATGAGAATATCCATAGGAAAATTATCTCTAACTCCCAACCACACCATATTATTTGTACACACCAATAACTATTACTTTGGGGCTTCACTTTCACCTTCCTTTTACGTGAATTCAAATTCCCTAACTCAATTAATTTTACAATAAAGCACTTTGAAGCTTTGGATCAAATTAAGGTCTATCAAAGAAGGGAATTAGGCTACACATAAAGCTGTCAAAGGAAAAGCTAAAGACTCAATGGGGTTAACTAGGATTATGCATAAGTGAAGGGAAAAAGAAGGTATGAACAAGGCTATAAAAGAAATGCCTAAATTATCTCCTAAATCCACTCTTTATTTTGCTTTGTACACACCACAGGAAAGTTTTAGTCATCACATAAAACAAGGAACATACAAACGCCTCACACGCATGTGTCACATTCTCAACCCAAGCAGAATCATCATCGACTCTTAACCAAATAATAGCATGACTTCAACATTATGCCAACAGTACAAGAGTCATAATCAAGAGCCTAGGAGTTTAAAAAATAGTAATTCACATAATTAACATGCTTTTACAACTAAAACACTTGCATCATGCAGTCAAACCTAGTACCAACAAGAATATCTTATTTACTCCTAAAACAAAAATAATTTAAAATTACTTAAAAAATGAAATTTCCCCACCCCACACTTAAAAATCTACTTTGTCCCCAAAGTATACTTTAAAAGTAGATATATAAATACTCCCTGAGGCCTCTAGGCCTAGCTAGTTGCATCTTTATACATCAAGGGGATCCGAGGACCCGACACTTAGTCTTCGCCATGATCTTTAGCTCAGGTTTATCAATACTCAGACTTCCCATCAACCTGTGACTCAACAAAAATAAAAACTATGTAAAGTAAAAACTAACAAAATTTTAAATAAAACATACCTACTTAACTTGGGTTGCCTCCCAATCAGTGCTTTATTTATTATCACGGCATGACCCAATCAACTTTTTCCTCTACCTTGAGGATATAAATTTTACCCCCAACTTAGCATCCATCTATTTTCCTTGCTCATAGGGTGGTGGTACAAATATTAAGGAACTGAGTAATAGAATGTGCATGGTAATTCACTCATCTTTTAAGTGAGGTATGTTTTTATGTTTCTTGTCTGGTGCAAAACCAAGAATATAGGATTTTTTTTCCTCATCTTCACACTCTTCCTCTATTTTAAATGATTCCACAGACAAGACATCCACTAAACATAATATATAAAAGTTCTTTAAATAAGGTCCATCAAATCCCACTTTTAAATTTACATTATCTATAATAACCTCACTCCTATTCACCTTCTCAATTATAGTATAAAAAAATATGACAATTGAGTGGCTGCAATTCTTGTGTCTGTTCCAAAAATTAGCTAGTATCCTCCTCATATTTTTATTTTCTTAGCATATGTGGACATGGTGGTGGTGGTATCTCTTTAACCTGTTCAACAACTTTAGTTTCTGAGTACTTAGACTTCTTTGAATTATAATCAACTTTGCTTGCAATCAGTTGGGGAGTCAACGCTACATCTACCTCCAGCTAATTATAAAACTACTTTGTATCCACTTGTTGGTTCTTCATGTCTTCCAACAACTGTATATGAGATGCTAAAAGTTACTTCAGCATCTCTTCCACATTCCTAGTTTAAGTTATGGCCTGCATGTTTGGTTGTTGTTGCTGAAACTGTTGTTGCTAGTTATTCCATGACTGAATTTGTGGCCTAGTCTACTACATTAGATTGTAGGTGTTCACATAATATTTCATTTGAGTTTAGCCAACAAATAATTATGAATCAGGATTGACAGCACACATGGCTACAGAATGACCATTGTTACCACAAACCATACACCAAGTTGCAGTCTGCTCCACAAATAGAATTGTATCCATCTCATATTGTGAAGTCCTTGTCAATATACTTCCATCAAAATCTAGACAATAAACCTCATGTTGGGGTCCCCTATAAAAACCACAAGAATTGTCATCACCCAAAAATCATCTATCCTAGGCTGACATATCAAGAAGTATGATAAAATGAGAAATAAAAGAAACTAAAAAGAAAACTAAAATAAGAAACCTAAAGAAACTAAAATATTTACAACTCAATATAACAAAACTAAAAATAAGATAGTTTCCAATTTACAAGTCGCCGGTAATGGCACCAATAACTTTACAGCGCCCATGTACACACACAAGTGTACATAGTCTACCAAGTAATATAATAGCCTTCAAAAAAGTCAAATATCAATCCTATAGGGACTTTTGTTAAACAACTACCAATTTCAGTTTAACAATTGAAATAAAGTAACTGAGAGAGTTTTAGAGTTGTACACTAAAAGTAAAGTAAAATAATGTGGAAAAGTAATGACTTTTGACAATCAATGGATATAGATCCAGGGTTAAGTCTTACAAATAATCATACTACACTATTGAAATTCATTCATTAGATTTCTTATCTTGGTTGTTGATTTATAGGGTTTATCACATGATCATTGTCTCCCAACTTCCAATCGTCTACCTAACATGGATATTAAAACTACATCATTGAGTGGGGATATAATAATACAATTAATTTCTTAAAGCTATCATCCTACATATGAGCAAAGAAAGGCTTCTAGGTACATCCTTGTCCTAGATGCTGATTCAAATTAATTATTTCATAAAAGAATAAGAACCATACTTTGTTTATCCCCACATTCTATCTTCCTATTCCCCCTCCTAAGATTACAAGGTTGACAATATATATATTCTAACGTTAGATACTCCTTAAAATAATTAAAACAATGATAAACAAACAAACCAATATGATAAGTAATTCAACAAACTTAATTCAAAATAAAAGCAATCATGATCTCGGCCTTAACCCAAGAAAGGGGAATTTAACCGCTAATCGACATAACCATAATCAACATAATTGAATACTTGTTATAATCCATTATAAATATAAATTAAAGATATATAAAACCTAAAATAAGTGTTAAGCATCCCTTCTCCAAAGCCAAAGACGTCTATAAGTCATAAACAAAGTGTACAAGAGGTCTATTTATAGTTGGGCAAAGCCTAAGCTGTGTATGATATGGAGGGGGGATATGGGCACAAATGAACCACACTAATGTGGGAATTTTGGGATATATTTCATCTCTCCAATGAGGGCATCGTGAGCTATTTTCCTTCACTCACTGGAAGTTGCTTCCTTAATTTTTTCTAAGTATTCTCATTCGTCCTTGCCTTGAGGTATTATTTTGCCGTGAAGTACAACTTGTTCAACAAAAAAATATCATATACATTAAATCCTTAATAATCATAAATTATCAAAAAACATACATTAGATTTACACACAACACAACCTCAATAATACTGAACTAGAAACTCAAACGAAGCACAAGTCTTGACCACTTTACGCTTTAACTTATTGTTAACTCGTGGCTCATTTAAATTGAACTTTGTGCACTATAAAATAGTTTTTACACATAATATTGCACATTAAAACTACTCATTTCACACCTTATAATCCATCACAATAGACTAGAACTATACCTAGCTCAAGTTAGTAAAACTAGTTTTCTCGCCTAAACTCTAATTGAACGATTTAAATTCAAACTTATTTGAAAACACTTATAAACATCTAAACATTATAATTGCATACTTTAACACTAAAAATATTATTTATATCATCATTTAATCATTAAGCACATGAATTTTCAATAAAACAAGGCTTAATAAGATAGGATAATAATACTAAACTGCATAAATACACCCAACATCAGGTGCATGAGAAGAATTCCAAAAATATTAATTAGAATTATTGGCTATGGTATTTGATTTGAAGAGAATCACTATTTGTATAGGTTTTATGTTGACATCTATCTCGATCATAATAGTTTACAGTATGTGTTTACCGAAAAGGAATTGACTCTCTGGCAAATAAGATCGCTTGAGTGTCTCAAGGACTATGATAAGAATCTCCACTATCATATAGGTAAGGATAACATGGTTTTTTATGCTCTTAGAAGGTTGTCCATGGGAAGCTTATCTCGTGTGGATGAGGAGATGCAAAATTTGGTGAAAGATATTCACCATTTGGCTAATATTTAAGTTTGTATTTTAGACTTTAAGGATAGAGGGGTGATTGTGCAAGACATGGTAAAGTCATCTCTGGGTACTGAGGTGATGAAGAAATAGGTATTGGATCCTCTATTGATGCAGATCAAGGACGATGTGGGTCACTAGAGGGTGATGGATTTTGAGATTGGTGGTGATGGTATCTTGAGGTACCAAGATAGATTGTTTGTTCCCGATGTTTATGGGTTGTGAGATAGGATATTAGCCGAGTTTCATGAATTGAGGTACACTACTCATCCTATTTCTATGAAAATGTACCATTATCTAAAGAGATCTATTGGAGGGATAACATGAAATGGGATTTGAAAAATTTTGTGGAAAAGTTCATTGTGTGTCCACAAGTGAAGGTTAAGTACTTGAGGCCTTGTGGTTTTTCTTAAGATATTTAATTTCTCATTTGGAAATGGGAAATATTTACTATGGATTTTGTCACAAGTCTTCTGCAGTTGAGTAGTCAATTTGATTTGATATGGTTCATCGTGGATAGGATGACTAAGTATGCTTATTTCTTACCTATGAGGACTAATTACTCTACTAAGAATTATGCAAGGTTGTTTATTCAGGAGAATGTGAAGTTGCATGGTGCTTCAGTTTTCATCATATCTGATTGAGGTACTCAATTATCTTCACACTTTGTGCATTCCTTTTAGAGAAGCTTAGGAACTAAGGGGAACTTTAACACCTCCTTCCACCCTAAGATGGATAACAAGCACAGAGGTTTATACATACTTTGGAGGATATTCTAAGGTCTTATGTGATTGATTTAGGTGGTAGTTGGATTGATCATTTGCCTCTTAAAGATTTTGCCTATAATAATACCTATCATTCCAATATCTAGATTGCTCCATTCCAGGCTTTGTATGGTAAGAGGTGTAGGTATCCTATTGGGTAGTTTGATATTGGTAAAAAATAGGTTACTGGGTACCGACTTGATTCCCAAAGCAATGGAAAGTTAAAGGTGATTTGGGATAGTTATAAGGCCGCCCAAAGTCGTCAAAAGTACTATACAGATTTAAGGTTAAGGGACTTGAAGTTTCAAGTGGATGATTTAGTGTTCTGGAAGGTATCCCCATGAAGGGAGTGATACGATTTTGGAAGAAGGGGAAGCTCAGTCTTTGTTATGTTGGTCCTTATTGTATTTTGAGGAAAGTGGACAGTTCTTCTTATGAGTTGGAATTGCCTTTGAGTTTGGGTTCTATCCATCCGGTCTTCCACATATCGATTGTAAAAAATAGCGTAAATGATCCTTCCTTGGTTGTTCCTTATGAGAGTGTTGGTGTCTCAAATATCTTTTCCTATGCATAGGCCTCAATTGAGATTTTGGATCGGTACATGTGCTGGTTACGAACGAAAGACGTATCTTCGATAAAATTTCTATGGAGAAACAAAAAACGTGAATAAGATACTTTGGAATCTAAAGAGTACATGAAGTTAAGATATCCATTCTTGTTTTCCAATTCCGATAATCATTATTGAGGTATGTGTATTCCTTAACATCTCTATTTTTTGACTCTATCAAAGAAAAATGTGATTTCCTTGATATCTTTGTTTTTTGTCTTTGTCAAAGGTAAGTATGGGTATGCGCTATGTCAAATCGTGATAATAAATGCCCTGTCTCATCATTCAGGGATTAATCATCCTAAGCAGTAAAACGAAACACCCCAAATTTTGGTCCTTGAAAATTTTTTGAGTTTCTAGACCTACCGCCCAGACTACGACTCTCCCTATGAGTTGGAACGTGTCAGTACAATTCTTAAGGACCCAATCGTAGCCTGTCCAGTATTTGATGAATTCTAAAAAACACCTCCTTTTAGATGATGGTACGGTCGTTGTCAAGATATAGTAACCCAACTAAGGTTGGGGCGAATCCTAAGGGATCACGTGGACTTTTAGTTATCAGTAGCTATGGTCGACATGCAGTACTAGAAACTAAATGGGGATTTGCTAGTAGTAATATCAAGCAAGTAACTATTAACTATGGTTGAAATCTGTTATAGGTGAACACTAGGATTGCCTTCCCCTGGCTTCTCTACTCTGTATATTTATCGTGTTGTGGTGAACTAACCTAATACCTTGATACAGAATCTATAACTTAAGTACCTTTTACAGTTTTTTGGATGAGTATAAGGATTTCATTATTTACCTTTTAAGTCTCAGTATCTTGCTTTGCTAACCCTTATCTTGATCTAAGTTAACTATTATCTTTTGAGTCTCTAGTTAGTAGGTGGAAGCTAACAGTCATTCATTATATTCTTTTGTGCACAATTGATCGACAATTAACTCCCAAATTTTTATTGTCTTTATCCTTTCATACTCACTACTCCTCTTTCGAAGTGGGTTGCAATATCTAGGACGGATCCTAGTGTTTGCAACATCTCAGACAACTACTATACTGAAGTTAATGCAATGTGTGCAATTGGTATTGATTCAATTCAACAAACACACTTTCCCTACTTCGTCAATCAACCAGGGTTGCACAACCATAGACATGGGTTTTTAGCCACTCATACATGGTAAGAAATCAATAACATTCATAATTGAAAGCTTTGATCAAACCACAATGATAAGATGAATAAAAAACAAATATCATAACTTGATAAAACAACTGAATTTAATACAAGAGAATCCCAAGATCAAAGACAGATCTTGGAATCAAAATATGTTTTTTAGTATCAAAAGTATGTAGCTCCTAATAAAAAGTACATAAGGGGCATAATAGTACAAAAGAAAACCCCAAAAACAAAGCCCCGATGAAATAGGATAAAATAGGGTCGGTGGCCACCTGCTCTCTGTACCTGCGGTCTGGCACAGGGAGCTGGTGCAGACTATAGGTTATGGATGGATCACTTCCTACAAGTCAGCTCTTGGTATTTTTACTTTCTGGTACCCTCTTATTGTACCTCCGATCTATAGGTTCTTTCTACGGTCTATGGGTCAACACATTAGGTGCTTGGAGTCAGTTTTTAAGCTCTTCTTTGATTCTCAAGCATGATTTAATCACGATCAAGCTGAAAACATCCCAAACATCCATAATGTCTTTAAAAGTGGCTGGAACCCCCTTTTTCAATATTTTCACGAACTTATCATCCAAAGTATGGTTTCCTATAAAACATACCCAAAAAAGAACATATCTAACAAAAAGGCCTTTGAAACTTGCATATTTTCCTCGTTTTAAGCATTGAAAGTGCTATATTTGTATAGAACATCAACACTCTAGACTTAAAATGTTTGCATGTCCTCAGGCAACAAAAACACAACAAAATAAAAATTATGCGTAACTAGGAAATGTAAGCTATTCAAAATATTCAATCATCACATTAAGTTATATCTTTTTTCAAAACCAATTATGTATAAACATAAAGTTCAACAATGTGACACAAAGGGATTAAGGTATGAAAATTACATTAGCAACAGACAACCATTCACATATATATAAATTACACTACCCGAACAAACAAGGAGCTAGCAACATGACTCAAGTGATCTCACAACAAAGATGTACCACTTACTCTTATGAAATCATTCATGTCAATGCATGGAAGGTCAAAAGACACTCACACTCAACAAATAAGTTCCAACTAATACATGTCAAATACCATAGACTTTCCTTTATTTTCTTTACCTTAGTATTCAGATAGTCAAGTTAGGATCATTATAGGACTTTTCTCAGCTTGTAATGTTGGCTTGGGGGCTGGTATGATATATATGGAAATGTGAAGTGACTACCTTGGAGTCTCACTTACTAGCTAATTTTCTCTTTTATTCCACACTTATTTCACCCTTGTTATTCTTTTATGCATATTTAGGTTGGGTGTGGTCTTTTATTCTTTCTTTTTTTTCTATTTTTCTTGCTTTTTTTTTTGCTTTTTCACAATATTTTAAATTTTCATTTTCTTTTTCTTTTTCTTTTTCTTTTCTTTTCCTACCACACCCAGCCCTACTTTATTTTCTCCCATTTTACCCTTCTTCATACCCATTTTACACTATGAACCCCTATGCTAGCCACCCTCAACTTAAGCATTTCGCCTATGTTAGGGTACACAATGTCTATGGAGGACTTGAGATAAAATAGGGAAATTATAATATAAATGGGAAGGTGAATGGTTAAAACAATAAAAAATAGGTTAACAAAGCTCAAAGCAGGGATATGCTGCACACATGAAAGGTTATTTAGGCTAACGTGGACTAAAATAAAAAATAGTCTATGATCCTTTGCTAAACGACTATCCTTGAACCAAGGCAAGACTAACCAGACAAGTTCTGAATTTATCACACAAATAGAACTTGGTATTATCTGACACTCACATAGAATAAAGTCAATATCAACAACTACTACTAATGTAGTTCATGCAATTGTTAGCAAATGGTTATCATGTCCCTAATCCTAATTCCATAACAAGATCCATAAAGTTTGCATATATATACATCAATATAGTTCTAAAACATAATTTTTGGAGGGGTATCATCAACTAATCAAAACATGAACATTTCCCTAAATACTTAAAAATCTCCTAATTACACAAAACATCACAAAACAAAAAAAAATACACCTAAATATATTGGCTCTACTAGGAACAAAACTATGGGGAAAAGAGGCACGACAACAAAAACCGCTAGAGGACATCAAGACCCATAAGCAGCCCCACCTCAACTGAAAATCATGCATGGCCCCTAATGAATCAAACCAAAATAAGAGAGTTAGGAACATACCTATGGCACCGTAGGTATGAAGATCCGACATCAATCACACAATACAAATAAAAATAATAAAATAACTTGGGCTGCCTCCTAAGAAGTACTTGATTTTCTGTCGAGGCACAACTTAATTCCCTAGGCTACTCTAACTTTGTCAAGGTCCGGTCCATCTCAGTACAAATATGAACTACTTTCAATTTTTTCATATAGTGTTTCACACACTTCCCATTGACTTTAAATGGGACATCATCATCGCTCTTTGCCTTAATAGTACCATATGGAAACATCTTAACCACAGTGAATGGTTCGTTCTATCTTGACTTCAGCTTTCCAAGAAAAATATGTAGTCTTAAATTGCATAGCAAGACCAAGTCATCGGGTTTGAACATCTTCTCTTCAATCTTCATATCAAGGTACAAATTTATTCTCTCTTTGTATATGGATGAGCTTGCATAATCATGGAGTTTGAATTCATCCAACTCATTTACCTTGCTCAGCCTCAAGTTTGTTGTATCACACCATTCAAAATTCAGTATTTTCAATGCGCAAAGTGCCTTATGTTCTAGCTCAACCGGTAAGTGGCATACTTTTCCATATACAAGATATTATTAAGAGGAACCTATGAGAGTCTTACAAGTTATCCGATAGGCCAACAATACATCATTTAGCTTTCTAGACCAGTCAGTCCTTTTGGTATTCACTGTCTTTGCCAATATAGACTTTATTTCTTTGTTGGAGACATCCACTTGGCTGCTAGTCTGTGAATGGTATGGTTCTGACACCTTTTACCTCACACGATATCTATTAATAAAGGCCTTCAAAAACAAATTTTAGAAGTGAGAACCGCCATCACTAATAATTGCACGTAGAGTGCCAAATCTAGAAAAGATGTTCCTCTTTAGAGAAATAGTGACAGTTTTGCCTTCATTGTTTGGAAGTGCAACAACCTCCACCCATTTTCATACATAGTCAACAAATACTAAAATATACCTCATGCCATAGGATTTCGCAAATGGACCCATGAAATTAATTCACCACACATTAAATATCTCTAACTCCAAGATGGATGTCATGGAGAGTTCATGGCATCGAGAAATATTTACTTGATACTGACATTTGTCATAGTCCTATGCAAAATCATCAGAATCCTTGTAGATTGAAGGCCAATAAAACCCACATTGAAAAATCTTATAGGTTGTTTATGTACCACTATGATGACCCCCAACTGATGATGAATGATAGGTCTCTAGAATACTTATTATCTTCACTTCTACTATGCTTCTTCAAATTACTCTATTGGCACAAGCCCTTGAACATATATGCGTTATCCCAAAATAATTTCCTTACCTCATTCATAAATCTCTATCTCTACTGGTTGGATAAAATCATCTGGAATGAGATCACTTGCCAAGTAGTTGGAAAAGTCAGCAAACTAGGGTATCAAATTATGAGAAGCCTCTAACACACGTTTATCTAAAAAACAATCATTTATCTCAAGATCATCCCTTAGTTTCTGGATCGTCTCTTTTTCAATTCTGGATAAGTGATTAATGACTTGATTCTCTTTCCCTTTTTGGTCCTTGACCTCAAAATCAAACTCTTATAGCAAGAGCACCCAACAAATAAATTATGGTTTGGTTTCTTTCTTTGTCATCTAGTACCTCAATACTGTATGGTTGTGTGACCTATAACCTTGGTCTGTAATAGTATAATTTTTTGTGCGAGGATTAGAGATTTGCTAGAATAATAGATGGGATACAATATCTTCTTTATTCTTTGGCCTAGGACAACACCCAAGGCAAGGTGGTTGCATATACTTCTAGGCAGTTAAAGGTACATGAGAAGAATTCCTAATGCAAGATGTGGAATTATTGGTTGTGGTCTTTTCTTTCAATATTTGGCATCGCTATTTGTACAGGGTTTACGTTGACATCTATTCTGATCATAAGAGTATGCAGTATGTTTTTACCCAAAAGGAATTGACTCTCAAGTAAAAGAGATCACTTGAGTGTCTCAAGGACTATGATATAAGTCTTACTATTATCCCGATAAGGCTAATATGGTTGCTGATGCTCTTAGTAGGTTATCCATGGAAAGCTTATCTCATATGGATGAGGAGATGTGAGGTTTAGTGAAAGATATTCACTATTTGGCTAATCTTGGAGTTCATATTTTGGACTCTAAGGATATAATAATAATTGTGCAAGACTTGGTGAAGTCATCTCTGGGTACTGAGGTGAAGGGGAAGGAGGTATTGGATCATACCTTGATGCAGATTGAGGATGATACGGATCACTAGAGGGTGATAGATTTTGAGATTGGTGGTGACGTTATCTTAAGGTACCATGAAAAATTATATGTTCCCGATATTCATGGGCTGCGAGAGAGGATATTAGCTGAGGCTTATGAATCAAGGTACACTATTTATCCTGGTTCTACGAAAATATACCATAATTTTAAAGAGATCTATTGGTGGAATAACATGAAATGGGATGTGGCAAAATTTTTTGGTTAAGTTTATGGTGTGTTAACAAGTAAAGGTTAAAAATTTGAGGCCTGGTGGTTTGTCTTAAGAAATTGAGTTGCTCTTGTTGAAATGGGAAGTGGTTAATATAGATTTTATCAATGGTCTTCTGCGGTCACGTAGTTAATTTGATTTGATATGGTTCATCATGGATAGGATAACTAAGTCTACTAATTTCTTACCTATAAGGACTAATTACTCTATTGAGGATTATGAAAGGTTGTTCATTCAGGAAATCATAAAGTTGCATGGTGCTCCAATTTTCATCATATCTGATCAAGGTAATCAATTATCATATAACTTTTTGCATTCCTTTTAGAGAGGTTTGGGAACTAAGGGGAACCTTAATACCTCTTTCCACCATCAGATTAATGGAAAAGCACAGAGGACTATACAAACTTTGGAGGATATGCCAAGGTCTTGTGTGATCAATTTAGGTGGTAGTTGGGTAGATCATTTGCCTCTTATAGAGTTTTCATATAACAATAGTTATCATTCCATCATCTAAATTGCTCTATTTGAGGCTTTGTATGGTGGGAGGTGTAGGTCTCATATTGGGTTGTTTGAGGTTGGTAAAAATAGATTGTTGGCTCCTGACTTGATTCACAAAGCAATGGAGAAGTTTAAGGTTATTTGGGATAGGCTTAAGGCCATACAACATCGCAAAAAGTCCTATGGAAATATAAGGTGAATGAACTTAGAGTTTCAAGAGAATGATTTAGTGTTCTAGAATGTGTCCCCCATAAAGGGAGTGATGCAGTTTTGGAAGAATGGGAAGCTCAGTTCTATTATATTGGTCTTTATTGTATTTTGAGGAGAGTGGGAAATTTTTCTTATGAGTTAGAATTGCCTTTGAGTTTGAGTTCTATCAATCTGATCTTCCACGTGTCGATTCTGAAAAAGTGCGTAAGTGATCCTTCATTGGTTGTTCCTTATGAGATTGTTGGTGTCTCAAATTCCTTATCCTATGCATATGCCTCATTTGAGATTTTGGATTAACAAATACGCCAATTACGAATGAAAGATGTGGCTTCGATAAAATTTCTATTGAGGAACAAAAAGCTTGAAGAAGTTACTTGGGAATCCAAAGAGTACATGAAGTCCACATATTCGTTTTTGTTTCTCACTTTAGATAATCTTGCTTGAGGCATGTGTATTCCTTAACATCTCTATTTTTTACTCTATTAAATAAAATTATTATTTCCTTGATAACTTTGTTTTCTCTCTTTGTTAAAGGTAAGTGTGGATACTCTCTATGTCAAATTGTGCTAATAAATTCCTTGTCTCATCTTTCGAGGACGAATGATCCTAAGGGGGAAAATCAAATACCCCAAATTTTGGTCCCTAAAATATTTTTAAGTTTCTAGACTTACTACCCAAACTACTACTCTCCCTACGAGTCTTAATGTGTCATTACGAGTCTTAACAACCCAATCGTAGCCAGGCCAGTATGTGATAATATCCAAGCAACACCTCCTTTTAGATGATGGTACGATCGCTGTCAAGATATATAGTAACCAAACTTAGGTTGGGGTCAAATCCTAAGAGAACACATGGACTTTCCGTTATCAGCATTTGTAGTCTACAGGCAGTACTAGAAAGTAAATGGGGGATTTATTTGTAGTAATCTTTAGCAAGTAACAATATTAACTATGGTTGAAATTAGTTAAAGGTGAACACTAGGATTGCGTTCCACCTGGATTCTCAACTTCGTAGGTTTATCGTGCCATGATGAACCAACCCAATATGTTACATGCACAATTCATAAGTTATGTACCTTCTACAATTTTTTGGACGAGTAGAAGGACTTCACCCTTTACCTTTTAAGTCTTAGGATGTCGCATTGCTAACCCTTATCTTGATCCTAGTTAACTATTACCTTTTGAGTCTCTAGTTAGTAGATGGAAGCTCGGTCATTCACTATATTCCATTGTGTGCAATGGATCAACAATTAACTCTCAAATTACGATTGTCATTATCCTTTCCTAGTCACTACTCCTATTTTGAAGTAAGTAGCAATATCTAGGTGGGATCCTATGTTTTCAACCGCTAAGACAACTATTATACTAAAGATAATGCAATGCATGCAATGGCTATTGATTTAATTCAACAAACGCACATCCCCTACTTCATCAATCAGCCAGGGGCACAACCCTGGCTATGGGTTTCAGCTGCTCATACTAGTGAAAAAATCAATAAAATTCATAATTGAAAGCTTTAGATTTAACCACAATGATAAGATAAATAAAAACCTAAAATAGTAACTTGATAAAACAACTTAAGTCAATACAAGAGAATTCCAAGATCAAAGATGGATCTTTGAATAAAAATACGTTTGTGGGTAGAAAAAGTGTGTAACTCCTACTAAAAAGTACATAACAGGCATTATAGTTCAAGAGAAAATGCTAAAAACAAAAGCCTAAACAAAATAGGAAAAATCAGGGTCGGTAGCCACCTGCACTCTGTATCTGCGGTCTGGCAAGGTGTAGGTGGCACCTGCGGTCTGGCATAAGGTGTAGATGTAGATTCCAGGTTGCAGATGGATCACTTCCTACAAGTCATCCCTCGGGATTTTGACTTTCCAGTACCCTCTTTGTGTACTTTCGGTCCGTAGGTCCTTTCTGTGATCTATGGGTCAATAAAGTAGATGTCGGGAGTGAGTTTTTTAAATCTTCTTCAATTTTCAAACATGCTTTGATCACGATCAAGCCAAAAACATCCCAAATATCCATAATCTCTTCAAAAGTGGCCAACCCCCCCTCCCTTTTTCACCGTTTTCACAAACTTCTTATCCAATGCGTGGTTTCCTGCAAACATACCAAAAACTGATCATATCTAACAAAAAGGCCTCCAAAACTTGCATATTTTCCTCGTTTTAAGATTCAAAAGTTCTATATTTGTATAGCACATCAACACCCTCAACTTAAAATATTTGTATGTCCTCAGGCAACAAAAACACCACAAAACAAAAACGACGCTTAACTTGGAGAATCTAAGCTATTCAAGATAGTTAGTCATCATATTAAGTTCAAATCACAACATCCCCTTCTATATCTCTTTTCAAAACCAATTGTTTATAAACATGAAGTTCAACAATGTGACACAAAGTGATTAAGGTATGAAAATTACATTAGCAACAGATAACTATTCATATATATACAAATTAGACTACCCGAACAAGGAAGCCGCTAGAAACATGACTCAAATGCTCTCACAACAAAAATGTCCCACTTACTCATATGTAATCATGTGTGTCATTGTAAGGATGATAAAGAGACCCTCACACTCAACAAAGAAGTTCTAATCAGTGTATGTCAAATACCAAAGGCTTGCCCTTATTTCCTTACCTTGGTATGCTAATAGTCAAGTTACGATCACTATAGGACATTTTTGGGCTTGTAATGTAGGCTTGGGGTCTGGTATGATATATATGAATATATGAAGTAACTAAGGCTCCTTGGAACTACACTAACCTTGGGGTCTCACTTACTAGCCGATGTCCTCTTTTTTTCCACCCTTGTTATTCTTTTATGCATATCCAGGTTGGGTGTGGTCTTTTTTTTTGCTTTTTCACAGTTTTATTTTTATTTTCTTTTTCTAACACACCCATCCCTACTTTATTTTCCCCTATTTTACCCTTATTCATTCACATTATACACTACACAGCCCTATGATAGCCACCCTCAACTTAAGCATTTTCCTATGTTGAGGTGCACAGTGTCTAAAGAGGACCTAGGCCAAAATAGGTAAATTGTAATACAAATGGAAAGGTGAATGGTGAAAACAAGACAAAATAGGTTTACAAAACTCAAAGCAGGATCAAGGGATATACTGCACACATAAAAGGTCATTTAGGCTAAAGTGGACTAAAATAAAAAACAACCTATGATCCTTTCCTAACCGACTATCTTTTAAACAAGGAAAGACTAACCATACAAGTTCTGAATTTACCTTACAAAGACAACTAGGTAGTATCTCACACTCACATAGCACAAAGTCAATATAACTAACTGCTACCAATCCAATCATGCAATTGTTAGAAAATGGTTATTATGTCCCTAATACTAATGCCATAACAAGATCCACCAAGTTCACACATATATACATCAACACAGTTCTAAGACATAAATCAACACTAATCAAAACATGACTACTGTCTTAAGTACTTAAAAATCTGCTAATTACACAAAACATCATAAAACAAAATAATGTTGGCTCTACTAGGAACAAAACTCTGGGTAAAAGATGTATGGCCAAAAAAACCACAAGAGGACATCAAGACCCACAAGAAGCCCTATCCCCAACTAAAAATCATGCATTTTCCCCAATGTATCAAACCAAAATAAGAGAGTTAGAAACATAGCTATGGCATTATAGGTAAGAATATCGGACATCAATCAAACAATAAGAATACATACAATGAAATTCTTTGTGTTTCCTCCCAATAAGCACCTGATTTACTATCATAGCATGACTCAGTTCCATTGGCTACTCAGACTTTGTCAAGGTCAACCTCAGCACAAACATGAACTTCTTCCAAGTTTCCCATGTAGTTTTTTACACACTTCTCATTCACTTTAAACAGGACATCATCATAGCACTTTACCTTAATATAATCATATAGGAACACCTTAACCTCAATGAATGCTCCGGTCCATCTTGACCTTAGCTAGCCAGGATAAAAACGTAGTCTTGGATTGTATAGCAAAATCAAGTCACCAATTTTGAACATCCTTTTTTCAATCTTATTATCAAGATACAAATTTAGTCTCTCTTTGTACATGAATGAACTTTCATAAGCATGAAGTTGGAATTCGTCCAACTCATTTACCTTGCTCATCCTCAAGTTTATTGTATCACGCCATTCAAAATTCAGCATTTTCAATGCCCAAAGTGCCTTATGTTCTAGATCAACTAGTAAGTGGAACACTTATCCTTATATAAGATGATATGGAGACGAACCTATGGGAGCCTTATAAGTGGTCTAATATGCTCACAATGCATCATCTAGCTTTCTAGACATGTCAGTCCTATTGGCATTCATAGACTTTACCAATATGGACTTTATTTCTCTGTTGGAGACTTCCACTTGGCCGCTAGTATGTGGATGTTAAGGTATTTCCACTATTTTCCTCACATAAAATTGATCAAGTAGGCCTTGAATAACCGATTACAGAAATGAGAACCACTATCACTAATAATTGCACATAGAATGCCAAATCTAGAAAAGATGTTCCTCTTTAGAAAAATAATGACACTACTTCCTTCATTATCTTGAAATAAAACTACCTTTACCCATCCTGATACATAGTCGACCGTTACCAATATGTACCTCATGCCATAAGAGTGCACAAATGGAACCATCAAATCAATTCCCCTGACATCATATAACTCCAGCTTCAAGATGGGTGTCATGGAGAGTTCATGGCATCGAGAAATATTTCTTTGATCCTGACATTGTTCACAGGCCTTTGCAAAATCATAAGCATCCTTGTATATTGTAGTCCAATAAAACCCACAGTGTAAATTCTCATGGATTGTTCGCATTCCACTATGATGACCCTGAGCTGGTGATGAATGACAAACTTCTAGAATGATCGTTATCTCCACCTCTGCTATGCTTCTTCAAATTACTCCAATGGCACAAGCCCTTGAATAAATATGGCTTATCCCAAAAGAATTTTCGTACCTTATACATAAATCTCCATTGCTACTAGATGGACAAATCTTCTGGAATGAGATCACTTGCCAAGTAGTTGGTAGAGTCATCAAACTAAGGGATCAACTCATAATATTCCACTTACACACGCTCATCTAGAAAATAATTATTTATCATAAGATCATCCCCTAGTTTCTAGATCATATCCTATTGAATTCTGGATAAGTGATCAACGACTTGATTCCTTTTCCCTTTTTGGTCCTTGTTCTCAAAATAAAACTCTTGTATCAAGAGCACCAAAAAAAATCAATCATGGTTTGGCATCTTTATTTATTATCTAGCACCTCAATGATGCATGGTCAGTGTGAACTATCACCTTAGTCCTAATCAAGTAGGATCAAAACTTCTCAGAAGTGAAAACCACTGCATGTAGATCCTTCTCTGTAACAATATAATTTTTTTGTGTGGGGATTAGAGCTTTGCTGGCATAATAGATGAGATTCAATATCTTATCTCTTCTTTTCCCTAGGACAACACCCAAGGCCACTATCCTTATATGAAACATCACCTCAAAAGGTGGAGACTAGTCTAGTGACACAATAATAGGCACCGAAATCAACCACTCATTTAGGCATTTGAAAACCTTGATTCACTCATCATCAAAAACAAATTTAACCTCCCCCACAATTTTGAATAGGGGAGTTGCAATTTTAGAGAAGTCCTTGATGAATCTTCTATAAAAATTGACGTGATCTAAAAATCTTTCTATACGACTAACTGATACTGGTGGTGGTAATTTCTCAATCACCTCTCTCTTTGCTTTGTCCACATCAATGCCATGTTTATAGATATTGTGCCTTATCACTATACCTTCACTCACCATAAAGTGACATTTTTACCTATTTAGCATCAAACTGAAGTTTCATAGCTCTACAGTGCACTGATCAAATGGACTAAACAATTTTCAAAAGAATCTATGACCACCAAAAAGTCATACATGAATACCTCAATTGTATCTTCCACCATATTAGAGAATATGGAAATCATATATCTCTGAAAGTGGCAAATGAATTGTAAAGTCCAAACGACATCCTCTCGAATGCAAAGGTTCCATAGGGGTAAGAAAAGGTAGTCTTTCCTGGGTCTTTGAGAGCAATCATGATTTGATTGTATCTCTAGTACACATCAAAAAATTGTATGAACCCATGCCTACGAGTTTGTTCAACATCTGATCCATGGACGATATTAGGAAGTGTCCTTTTGTGTCCACTTGTTCAACTTTCTAAAATCATGCACACTCTTTATCTGGTCACTGGCCTCAATGGTACTAACTTATTCTTTTTATTTGGAAGCACTGTGATTCCTCCTTTCTTTGGCATGCGTTGAATCAAGCTAACCCACTTTCTATATATAATAGGAAAAACTACCTCAGCATCTAACTACTTAATTATCTCCTTTTTCACCACTTCTTTCATAGGCGTGTTTAGTCCTCGCTGATGTTCAATACTGGGAATGCTATCTGACTCAAGCTATATCTTATTTGTGCATATACCTGGTGGTATCCCTACAATGTCATTAATGATCCATGCGATACCTTTTTTGAACTTTTGTAATATAAATATCAAAGCATTCACCTGTACTTATTCCAAATCTACTGTAATGATTATCAGTAAGTTATTGTTGGCCCCTAAGAATGCATACTGCAAGTCAAAGCCTGTTCCATGTAAGGAGCTAGGTATCTCATCATAGTCAGCTATTCCATCACTCTCAAAGTTCATGATTACCACAGCCAATGCTTTTACCCCTAATCTTTCCTTCATAGGTACATCAACCGTGATCATGTCATCATCCATCATATCTATCACTGTCACAACTCTCATATCATCCGAATGCTTTACTTTTATGCATATATTCAACATAATTTGCTCATCATTCCACTTAAAATTGATCACTTCCAAGTCCATGTCAATTAAAACTCTGCCAATAGCTAGGAAGGGTCTACCTAATATTATCAGAGAATAGGCATCCATTTCATAATCTAAAATCATGAAATCTATAGGATAGATGAATGATGCAACTTTTATCTCCATGTCACGCATAATACCCACTGACTCCTTCACAAATGAGTGAACCATCAATAGTCTTGCATATGTAGACATGAGTTATCCTAATCCCTACACCTTGTATATTACCAGTGCCATAACATTTCTTCCATCTACTAAATAACATAGGTCTTTTTTTATCTAATAAGGCCTAATAAAACATAGGATGATCACTCTGCCTGGATCCCCTTTCTTTTTAGTTGAAGTTATGTGAAAACTCGAGCTAAATTCATTAACTATGTTTTAGAGCACTTCGCCAATGCAGTCATCATTACAATCACTATTGAAATTATCATCAATACAGCTCATCTTCTAAAACTCTATCTTAGGTGGCTCATTACCAATAACCAACTCCTTCTTTGGTTCATCAATAGTGGGCTAATAGTGCTGGTCAGGTGAGGAGTTACCACTAGTGCCAATAACCATATAATGAACAAGTGTTAGATAATTCAATATATTTTTATCAGGTAGTACTTCTGACTATCTCTTAGCCAAAGTGATAGAGATTTGCCCATACTTTTCTCCAACTACTTAATAGAAGTTTTATGTGACAACTTTTTGGGCTAATCCAGACACTTCAGCTTTAAGTTCTTTGAGGGAAGCCTCTTGGATCTCTTGAACCTTTAACAACATGTTCAACATCTCTTCTATTCTATACTCCACCTCAGTCTGTCAGGTGGAATTTACTTTTCTCTCTTATCATGATAGCTTCAACCTTGATTTACTTAGCCTTTGGCTCAAAAACCCTCTAATTAATTATCCATATACTTTGCCTACTTAGATATCCAAAATTCATGAACTTTACAAGAACTTATGGTTGCAAATTGTTTGTCCAACTCACAAATTTCCATTCGTAATAGTGATATCTCCTAAGCTACAATGTACTCAACTACTCTTTATGCATTGAAAGCTCCAATCGAATAAATATCAAAACCTCGCTCAACCTCCCAAGTTTTCCACCCTCGGTTAGTTAGTTAGACCTGATACATAATTCTCAAAGCTATCTCCCATCATAATCTTATAAAGGCTCCTCCAGAAATAGTGTCTGCCATTGCTCTGGACCTGGTAGTTAGGGCTCTATGGAATATCTCTGACAATCTTATCCCTGATATCTGCTAGTTGGGTACCATACTAAGCCTCTTCTTGAATCGGATCCATGCCTCATACATAGACTCTAATTTCAGCATCCTAAAATCATAAATTTCATCCTTGAGCTACAATACCCTAGATGGAGGAATGAATCTATTCAAATTTTTTCTATGTAGCTCCTTCTATATAGTAATAGACCCTCTTAGCAGTTCCCGAAGATAGAATAATGCTTCCCCAGTAAGAAAAAAAGGAAATAGCCTCAGTCTTAGTGCCTCTGATCTAACCCCCAGTATGGTATACAAAGTCCATAACCCAATAAAATTTGCTAGGTGTATGTTTGCATCATCCATCGGTAGTTTCGCAAACTCTCTTTTTAAGTACAAGAGTTGAATCATAGCACTAGAGATATTAAACCTAATATTAGAAGATAAAGCAGGAAGGATAATGGCTCCTATATCATCCGGCTCGTCATATCCTAAATATTTCTTATCATCAACATACAACTGAACAAACTGATATATTGGGATCACTTAAGGCTGGCTTCTATTCTGAATTCCACCGAGTGCTGCTCAGTAGTTTACTATTTGTCTCTAGTCTACTAACTCAGACTGAGCTAACTTCTCACAAACCTCTCTAACTACACCATCCTGAACTTCATATTCAGAAAGATTGTCCCTTTTTAGATCTGACATCCTACTATATGATTATAGGATTTTCTTTGAAATCGGTAGGAGTAAGGGATTTCTCTACTATATGTGCTAGGTATACACCGTCTTATGCCCAACTAAGCACTAAAAAGAAAAAATACCAAAAAATACAATGACTTCAATCAATAACTCAACACCGTGATCCACATAAATAGTGCAAATTTCTTGATGACATCCAAGAAATACCTTCTTTTAGATAATGGTACAGTTACTGTCAAGATATAGTAACCTAACTAAGGTTGGGGTTGAATCCTAAGGGAACACGTGGGCTTGCAGTT